>NW_016167093.1:0-8395 GCF_001687245.7 Rhagoletis zephyria | reverse complement strand
GGCTCGCTTGAAATATGTACATGAAGATGTATGGAGGTGCGCACATTACACCAGCTTAATCGCTCTGACCAATAAGTTGTGGTGCAATGGAAAGACTAGCGAGCACATCTAAATTGGCGGCCGATAAAGTCCGTGGTGTGCGATGGATCTAATCCATTATAAATAAGAAATATCGCTGTTTTATTTTCATTTTTATGATTTTTATTCATGTGATTAGCAGTGGCAAAAATGTATGTATAAAATACGTATATTTATATTAAAAATTAAGTGATCAGTTATGAAACAAATGAATCTTTACATGTTCTGTTAAAAAATATCTAAAATAACAAGCGATAATCCCCAAGTTCTATATCGTAGCAGTGGCCACATTTCGTGTTTGTCACAGACACGGTTTATGTCAAAAATTTTTAAGTGAAACTACCTTCTAAAAATTATTGTATCATGCTGTATACTGTGCAGAAAATCACTTTCCACTGGCGTAACCGACAGTTAGCGCAATTATTCGCTTTTTAAGCATTTTGTAGATTTCGAAATTTGTTCGGTATGTACTTTTCCAGTTATTCCTCTTAAAAAGAGCCAAAAAATAACCAAGGGTATTGCCGAAGGTTTTTTTTGCTTGTGAATACAACTGGATTTAACACTGCATTTACAAAAACAACTGGTGAATAATTTTACATACATATTCAGGAGCCAATTCTTGTGTTGTAAATACGTGAAGAGAAAACATTGTTCACCACTTCACACAAAATTACGATTCTGTGTTCTATTGGAAATAAAATTACATATCGTTACCTTAATATAGAAAGGCCCTAACTCATTTTCTTTCCAAACTCAGCTTTGTACAAAAGTCGGCAGGGTGTTCAATAAGGACCTAATACAATTTAAAAACAGCAACTACATCAATTAATTTGTTTCAGTGTGTATTAAAAACCCACGTTTTGAAGGAATCTGCAACTGAAGATCTTTGGTTTTTTTTTATATAGCTTTATGACTACTCTGTAAAGAAACAAAAGTTTGAGATATGGCCCTTCTATATTAAGATAACGATGTGTACCCAGTAGATAATTTCAAAAGTTAAAATCCGAAAGGCCTTCCTGATAGTCAAGAGACCTTCCTCTCTACATTCCTTTCTCCTTTCTCTTTTGTATGGAGTGGCACAAATCTTCTTTCTTTCACTACCCATAGAAGGCCTTACAGGAGGGCTTTTATAGGACGCACTTCGGAAGGCCTTTTGGAGGAGTTATTTTAATGTTTTTCCTTTAATTTATAAAAATCATACATCTTTGAAGTATTTGCTTACGGTTTATATGAAATATGTGTTGTTGCAACTTAAAATGTTTATTGAAATTCATTTGTAATGCTAAATAATATATACTTAAGCATTCGCGTAAACTGTAAATGGATAAGCCCTTCTAGGTGCAAAGAAGCACTTTTTTCAGCTCTTCTTGGGTAGGTCTCTTAGAATGGCTTTACTTAAAAAGGTCTACTATAAATTATCTTCTGGGTACTTGCAAAAATTGTTCACTATGAAAAGTTTTTTCACAAAGTTTTGTGGCTGTGAAAAATAATAATTGGGCATTTTGCTCAAGACATCTTCTTGTGATAAAGAACATCATTGGTTTACACTCACAACTATTTATCAAATAATAACTTGCTGGATGTAAATAGATAAGGAAAAAATTAAATTCTCGCTGAGTTTGAATTTTTTATTAAATCCACTTCACCACTTCATAGGGCGAGAATTGGCCCCACATAATACATATGTATTATTTTGTCTTTCATAATTGCACGATTTTTTTATTTACATACTTAATCGATTAATATTTGTAAATAAATACTTACTATTACTATGTTTATGTTTTTGTAGATTCATTAAACATAGTCGAAAATGCCTGCAAGGCACCATTTCGTGTATGTATTTTAACTACGATTTGTAAACTGACAAACGCATAACCGTAGTATGTATGTATGTATGTATATGAAACTAGATCGTTTCGTTTATCGTTAATGAAATGGTATCTTCGTAATTAATCCATTATTGATCCTTATATTTTTTCCTTATTTCACAAAACATACGTACATACATACATACATACATTGCCAATATCATATGCAAATTTTTTTTGCTGGGGTTAATTTCCATATACATACATATGTACATATGTAGTTACAAAAATGTACATATATACATATGTACATAGATACTATAACAATAGATTTCTGTTAATCATTCGTAATATGGTATTCTTCATGTAATTTAATTATTAGTAGCAAACTAAGAAAAACCCCGAGCAGTCTTTATAAGGCTGGGTATATGTGATTGATCGCTGTTGTTTAAAGACATGTTGACTAACAAATTTGTAAACTAGTAGAATTTCAAAAGTTATGTTTAGGTTTTATGTACTCTAATTAAAAATAAATAAATAAAGCCAATATCAGTAGTTTAAATATTTAATTGAAATGCATGTGTGTAGGTAAGGAGTGGTTAGATGGGGCATACTTCTACCCCCTAGGAAGGAAGTAGGTGCTGACTGTTCCCAGCATTATTTAAAAATAGAAAGTGTTTTTTAACAGCACACTAGGGAATTTGACAATTTTTTTGGATAAATTCGTTATAGTTAAAACAAGTAAATGATTAAAAAACATGAGTTTTTCATTGATTGCCATATGATTTTCCACATTTTTTTGCAAAAAAAAATATATCCTAACCTTTGCCTACCTAACTTACGGGTTTACACCAGACCAGAGAACGTATATGAATGAGAAGGCGCATTTTCAGTGTGAACTAATTGTCGCCAAAAATTTTGAGGTGTGGTCGAGCAAATATACCACTCGTCGACGAAATGTACCACTCGTCGACGGACGGTGTCGGCTGCCACCATACCAAAAATTTTTCCGTCCCACCACACCGACGAAATTTACCATAGTTCAAGGCAAAATGAAAAAATAAGAACGAAAAAGGAAAGAGGAACCGAAATATAATATGCACAAGGGTTGCGGAGGCAGGCGGAGGTGGCCCAAAGTTATGCGGTAACATATGTACATAAAAAAATAATAAAAAAATATTTCGACGAATTGATAACCTTCTCCTTCTTGTGAAGTCGGTTAAAAACAAATACACCAGCAAGCTTTCAGCGTCAAATGATTTCAGAGTAAAATTGTCAAAGCACCCAATAAACTTAAAAGAAATAATGAAATCATCAAAACAATTTTAGTCCTTACGTTTAAGCAATGTGTTTTCTTGTTTTCGTAGACATTTGAAGAATAGGGGTGCCGCGAAATTTTTTTTAGCACAACAAGGGTGCCAAGGTGAAAACAGTTTGGGAACCCCTGCCTTAGGCTTCCCGTGGAAACGATTTTGAAATCGGACATATAAGTAATCATTTCAAATAATGTTAACGTTCAAGTTTTGCTGTGATGTGGTGGGAAAATTTAACGAAATATTGCGTATCTTCTTGAGAGGAAAATGGAATACAACAACAACATTAGTAAATGGAAGGGCAAATTGCAAATTGCTAGAAAACTTGCAACTTAATATGTTAACCCTTGTGTTATGCAATAGCGAATAAATACAACCCTGTGTCGGCTTTTGACAATTCCTCTTGCTTTTAATATTTTTTCATTACTCCTTCAGCAGCGTTGCCGTTTTGATACAATTGTATACTTTTTGATACTTTTTTTTGTCTAAATTGTCAGATTTGATACTTTTTTGTTCATAAATTTGATAATTTGCTCATGCTTGTGTTATTGTACAATAACACATATTATCGTATGGCGGCAACTGCGCAATTTTTAGTCTAGTTGTTATAAAATAAGGATAAGAGCGTAGAAATAATACATTTTTTTTTATATGCCTTTTTAGCGTTTTAAAGCTGAAGCTATCAAAATATACAACGCATATTAATCTTTTTGTACATATTTAATTGAGTTTCGACGAAATAAGGTTTGCGCAATTTTATTTTGTTGTAATTTCCAGAGTATTGACTTGTACAAATCTTTGGTTGCGCAATGTTTTGTGTGCTTTAAGGGCCCTTGAAGTTTGTTCTTCGATATGCAGATAAGCATACAGATCCTCTGTTTGTTTTATTTTTTTTTTAATTATGGATTTAGTTATAAAATTTAAATTATTATTTGTTTTTCAAATAAAAGTCTAAAAATACCAGTTGTGTTTGCTTTTGATACTTTTTCTGCTTGGCAACTGATACTTTTTTTTTCAAGCTCGCGGCAACGCTGCTTGTCAGTTGCTCTTTGCGGCGTTGGGAAAATTATTTTGTGGCTGCGAATTGAAAATGTGAATAAATAAACCCAACAGTATTTGGAAAACTTAAAATACATTTTTTACGTTTATAAATGGAAATATATATACGATTGCTTAAATATACACACTTATAATTCAGCGGAAACGATAACCTTTCTGATTGTAAGCCAGAAGTGTTTGTAATCGAGTTTTAAAAACTTTGTTAAACCTCTAAACTTGAATACCAGGCTAAAGAAAATAAAAGTTGTCTAAATCTCAGGAGTTTGAAAAACAAAGTTTATATTTATTTACTCGGCGTCTATGTGTAAATGTTAATTTCGGTGCTGACTATAATAGCGCTTATAAGGAGTTCTTTACAGCGGATGCAAAGGCGTGGTAATCCGGATTCATACTTTAACATAAGTGGAACGGCGAGTGAAAATACAATGAACGTGAATTATATGGGACAGCAACAAAAATCTAACGTTGGAAATGCAGGTTCTGCAGGGCTAAATAATGATGTTTCAAATGGTACTGTTGCGGTCTCTAGCGGCAGCGTCATGTAAAGAAAAAAATTCTGAATAACATATTGGAATCATACATAATATTTTAATATCCCTCTTTAGCACATTTAAAGCTGATGACGAGCAATGCACCCATGAAATTACCCACAATAATGTAAACGTTATCGGCAGCCCCGGTTCCCATGACCACGGATCTTCTAAAGTCAAATTAAAAAACATTGTGGATTACAAATGGGAATTAAAAAATTATCCGGGTCATTTAATTGCAGTGCATTTAGACGGAAAACATATTGCCTATGTCATTAACGGTATATGAAACATGTAACAATATACATATCGTTGATGAAACGTATAAAGGTCCTATAACAGCAATTTTTTGAAATACGGTTTTTGCACTTTTAAGTACCTTATACTAAAACACACCCCTTCAAAATTTTTAGAACCGCAACTTAAATCCAATGATTTTGTCACTTTAAAAAGTCCCAAGCATAGAATTGGATGAAAAATGAAAAATGTCAGTCGGCTCCTCTACATTTTATCGACGATACATACCGTCGCCTGTGTAAAAGATTGTCGTAAGCGCAATTTTGACGATGTTTAGTTCTAGATGCAGTTATATATTTTGAAATAAGGTCTTTCGGTTCGTGTTATCAGTTTGTAGATATCTCCCTTGGTTTCCAAGATATTTAGTAAAATTTTGTCGATAATCTAGTAAAAATTTAGTTAGTGGTGCAGTCATATTAAACTAATCAATATCTTAAAAACGGCGTTCTCCATTCTCTCCTTTGGTTTCCGAGATATTGAGTAAAAAAAGTCGTTAATTTAGTAGAAATTTTTTTACGACAAAATTTTATTAAAGAAACTTCTTCATAAACTCAAAACTAATTAACAATAAACATTAAAAATTAGATAATTTAATAATTTTGTGAAGTAGTAACATTTTCCGAGACTTTGGAGAAAATCTATCTTTGCGTTTATGATATATTGCATTCCAAACTTCAATCGCGATTTCCCACAACCTGCCGAAATTAACATACGACAATCTTTTACCCATGCGGCGATATATACATATACATATACGTTTCACAAAAATGTATTTAATCATTTCTTGTAGTTAATAACAAACTATCTCGAGTTGAGGGCATGGTTCGTGTTGTAAAGGCTCAGTCGGGACTCCGTGCACTAATCAAGGGAATGACGGGAGAAGTCCTTGACCTGCAATTTGCGCATATTGAAAAGGAGCGTATACTTGGTTCGATTGACATGAACTCACTTTATATACACAAAATAGATCTTGTGGATGGCACCTTGATTTGCAATCTTTTAGTAAAAATAGATGATCCGTTGAATAATTACTCTCCCAAATATGACAAAATATCATGGTGTCCTTTTATTGATGTTCCCGGTGAAGATGACGAAGACAGTCAGTTAATTGTGTGGGCGAGAGGATCAATGTTGCAATGTTTTAATATAAACGTTATAATTTCGGAATATGGAGTATGTATTTTATTTAAAATTGCAAATCAAATACTATTAATTTATATTTTAGATGGGTGTCATACAACCGAATGCTATTTCGACAGGTTATTTGAAAGTATTTGATGAATTGTGCACTATAAGCTGGGTGGCATTGTCTCCCGATGGTTCAACTCTAGGCGTAGGTAGTATTGATGGAGTTATACGTTTCTATCAGGTTTATATGCATGACAAAGAACCACGATGTTTGCATCAATGGAATCCTCATAATGGAAAGCCTATTTCATCCTTCTTTTTTTTAGACAATTTAACCAAAAATGTTTCTGAGTAAGTATAGATAAATAATAGATACATATGTGTATTAGATAATAAATTAAGTAACTGATGTAGGTAAATTTTAAATTAGAATCGAAACTAGCAAAAAAGATTTAAAATGTTTTCGAATTTTAATGCACCAGGTATTGCAAAATTTGCAGCAAATTATTGTTGTAAAAGCATGTTCAATTGCAAAATAAGCAATGTTGGAACTGACTTTGATAAAGTTTTGAGACTCAGTCAGTTGACATTATTTATCAAAAAATAACCAACCGATTTATTTTAAATTAATTAAAACTTTAGCTTTATTATTGTACAAATTATTACGTTTATGTTGACATGTCTGAACATTTATTGCTGCATTTCGCTTTTTGTGAATATATTTTGCATATTTTTTGTGTGATACTTTTTAGTATTTTTATACCCGAGCGCACTTGTGCACAAGGGTATTATAACTTTGTTCACACAACGGTTGTTTGTAACAGGCAAAATGAATCGAGATAGATATAGACAAATATATACGTAAATGATAAGAACGAAAAGAGAAATCGATTAAGCGGTTACTGTCTGTCCGTCCGTCTGTGCACACGATAACTCGAGGAAAAATTGAGATATCTTACCGAAACTTCGGGCGTAGGAAGAATGGTATTGAAAATGGGCAAAATCGGACAATAACCACGCCTACCTCCCATATAACGATAATTTAAAAAATACGAAAACTGCAATATTTTAGTAACTACTGAAGATAATTCACTCAAAATTGATATTTACAATAATTTTTGCACGAAAAATAAAAATATTATAAATTTATTGAAAATGGGCGTAGCCACGCCCACTTATGGTTACATTTGTATATTTTGGTAGCCGCTGCACCAATTTCTTCCAAACCTGACACAGTTGTTGGCCTTGGTACGGAATGACTCGGGGGGGTTTCCTCGACCAAGGGCTGTTGTTTCGGCGATCTAACCCCGTTTAGGTCGGCGAAGTATCTCAGAAGTTGGTCTTCCATAGGGCTACATTTGTTATGTGTACTTCTGCTCAGGGCTGGCAGCGAGTCAAACCCAGGGCCAGAAACCGAGGAACTTCAGAGGACCCGTATTGCGCTGCTCGGTCGCAAACCCCAACTGCGACGCCACCCACTACCACCACAGGGCGGCAACCTCCACAGCAGCGCACTCAGCCACTGGCGGGGAGGTCACACACATCCCTCACATCCCGCATAACTACACGTCTCCCGAACCACATGAAGCTCCTTCAATTCAACTGTAACGGACTTCAAAGCAAGATCGAGGAGATAACCGTCTTCATGGGAAGGCATGGTATATTGATAGCTGCGGTCCAAGAGACGAAGTTGCACAGCAATTCAACATTGTTGAATTGAGCCGGGTACAACGTGCACCGTCGAGATCGCGAGCGAGATAATGGTGGTGGCTAGCGTTCATCACGCACCACACCGTGCAGTATCGTCTTATTGAAGCAAGCATCGACCGCAGGGATACCACCCTAGAATGTCGTACCGGCAGGATGCATTACGGACCCACGACCAAATATCCCTGCTAAAGCGGCTGTTCTAGCCGACGAGCGTGACAGCCTTCGTCAGGCCGATCCCGGAAATCCCCTTAGCAGGCACCTCAACGCGGAGATTTGGCAACTAGTGAACGTACATAAGCGGAAGAAATAGGAAGAGCATCTGCAGACCTGTACCTAACCTCTGGTGTGAGTAAACTTTGGTCAACCGTGAGGTCACTGTCCAATCCGTCGAAATTTCTTTCGGCGACCTTGCTTCGTCGGACGCGGAGCGATGCGCGACCTCTTTAAGCCCGCAGTTCGTACTGCATCCTCC
>NW_016167092.1:0-22351 GCF_001687245.7 Rhagoletis zephyria | reverse complement strand
ACACGCATACGATACGTATGTAATTCTGTGTTCGCCTAATGCTACTAAGCCAATAATATGCTTATAATTTGCTTATAATATGCGCTACGCAGCGATTTGCTAATTTGTAGGTATGTATGTATGTGTGTGCTTAAGTGTGCATGTATCATACCCTGCTAGTGAAAAGTTGTCGGAATTATGCAAATTGGTAGTTTCTTACAAAGCTTTGTAAATGCTAACCCCATATGAATGCGTTTCTACAACGAATATATGTATAGAAATGCTTCGCTTAATTACAGTTATTGTAGGGTTCCAATTTTTACTTTGTTGGCGCCTCCAAAGCATACCATAAAGCAGTTAAAATATTTGGAGGATTCACAAAGGTGTCGTAAGTGTCGTATTGTTGTATGTCGTAAACTTTAAAAACTTAAATAAAGGCTTCGAGAACTTGAAACGACAACAAACTATTATTGAACACTGCAAAAATTCATAATACGACTTTGATGGTACTTTACGGACCCCTTTAATATATTTTTTAGGCGTTTAAAGTTTGCGACGTACAACAATACGACACCGTTGTGAATATCCCAATTGTCGGCAGTTTGTGGGAAATCGCGATTGAAGTTTGGAATGCAATTTCTCAAAAAACGCGAAGACAGATTTTCTCTAAAGGCTCTGAAAATGTTACTAGTTCACAAAATTCGTAAATTATTTAATTTTTAATGTTTATTGTAAATTATTTTTGAGTTTATTAAGGATTTCCTTTAGTAACATTTTGTCGTAGACGTCATTTGTCCACAATGAAATACGATAAAATGTGATCAAAATTTCTACTAAACTAAAAACGCCATTTTTAAGATATTAATTAGTTTAACATGACTGCATCACTACCTAAATTTTTACTAAATTATCGAAAAAAATTTAGTCCAGATCTCGGAAACTAAAGAAGATTTCTAAAAACTGATAACACCAATCGAAAGATTTTATTTCAAAATATATAACTGCGCCTAGAACTAAAAATCGTCAAAATTGCGCTTACGACAATCTTTTACCCAAGCGACGATATGTAAATCATTTGTAGTAAATATTTGGTTCCGGGTATTTTCACTTGCATACGTACCTACATAAATATGCATACACATTTAAATTTAATTTATATTTGGGCCGTACCATGTATGCACATTATAACATTTATCAACCGAAGTTAAAATTTGAATTTTTTCATTGACAAATTGAAATGAAACGCCAAAATTGAATTAGCTTTTCAAACAGGTGGCAACTCCGTTCAAAAACTTAAATGATATTCCAGATGTTTCATCTAAATCCGTCCAGCCTTTTCTGAATGTCGGTTTTTTCACTTAAGTTCGGGTGAAGCCCTGTGGTTGTTCACACTTGCCTAGTTATCAGGTTAAAAATTATTATTCTTTAATGTATTTTGTTGTTGTAAACTGAATAAAAAATATAACCAGTTAACCTTACAACCAGGCCAGCGTGAAAAACCACAGTTTTTTCACCTTTCCGAAAACTACCGGTACATGGTGAGCAGCGACGGTTTTACCCATATTTCAAACGCAGTATGTTCAGTTAGACTTTATGAGATAAAGTTAATTACTTCTAGGTGGGCGGTGGCATGCCCCTTTTCCAAAATTCCATAATAATGTTATTTCCTTTCAAGGGTTTTTCTCAACAGCTATCAATTTTGACTAAACTACGGTCCCCTAATTTCGAAATATCGAAGTTTCCGCATTTCTAAAATTTACCGTTACATGAAAGATGGGTGTAATTTTAGTTTGATGTAAAAAAATTGCAGTGTCTTGCTTTTATAAACCAAGTACATTAATTGTACCGAGTATGGTACAAATTTATGGAACGTTTACCGAGATACACATATAGGTCAATAAGTGGGTGGCACTGCGCCCGTTTTCAAAATTTTTTTTTCTAAGTCTAAGCGGTAGAAGTTATAGCAGGTATTTCGGATCGAACCTGCATAATCGATGTTCAAAGTCAGAAGCGTTAGCCACTGAGCTATGTACATCCCGTAAACTCTTGTTGCTAATTTCCTTATTTTCCCCCAAGAGATCATTATAACCATAGAGCCCTAACCGCCAAAATAACGTAAGCGATATTTTTTTTTTAATTCTCTGTTTGATGCAGAAATATTTTTATAATCTGTGAAAACCTATTTTTTGTTCTTTCGTCATCAAATGTGGTGGCCCCCAAATGTGATGGCCCTGGGCGCGGCCCTGGCCTCAATCCGGCACTGATTGTAAAGACTAAAATATATATATATACGAGTCTATACGGTCATGTAGAGTAACTGGGGATAATGTAGTTGTTAATCTGTGGGTATTAAAATACTTTCCAAACGGTGCAATTCAACGCAAATTTTTTTAATAATAACAGCTTACTACTTCAACGACCTAAATTTTTTTTTTTTTGGAAAATACCCATCGCCAATACTTTTAAATCACGTTTAAAAAGAATAATAAAGAAATCTTAACATTTAAGAATGTTATACCACCCGATTGCCAAGGCTTCTACGATAATTTACCTCCGGAGGAATAAACCTAAAACTTTTTTTAATTATGTAGTTTTGATATTAATATCGCTTAATTTAACATATTATTGAATACCTATTTAATTTAATTTGAGTAATATAATGTAATCCTCACTTTATTTTATTTTGTTTTTAATATCGCGTATATATACATAGAAAAATATTTATGTATCTCAAGTGCGTGATTACAGCTGTATATATCTATGAGACGGGCCTTGAATTTTACCTATATTTCGCGGACACGTCCAGAAATCGGGCATACTTTCCCCACTAAAGTTGGGGGTGTAACTCCTGAGAAATTTCTATAGTGACACACCCAAGTACAAACAGAATGAATCTATTAATAATCCTCCTCCAAGTAAGGAGAAGATCCTTTAGATATTTTTTTTAGAGTGCGTTTACATAACTATGTTAACTAACATACTTATGTTGGAGATACGATCAAAGCTAAGTCGAAATACATTAGGCCAAGCGAAGAAAATTGTAAATTCGTATTACGCTTAGGTAAGTGTTTAATATCCTACACGCGATGTCAATTAAGTGTTTTCTTCACCGCTGGCTTAGCTTATCTTAGCTCTTAACGTAGCAACATTATTGCACCCTTGCGAATTTTTTAAGTGATCTCACTAATTTCAACATCTGCTTTAGTACAGTATAATTTCAGATAACTACATATGTATGTATAAGTAAGGACTTATAGTTCAATTCAAATTAATTTTTTAATGAGCATTACAACCAGTGTAAAGGACAAGCTCTACGTGAATGGCAACTACGCCAAAAGATCGGCCATTAAGTTGCAATGTAATTGTGAAAATATGCTGTTAAGCAGCGTTAATTCCAATTAAAAGCTTTAAGTAGCCCGTAACCAGTGGCCAGCAGACTGTTTTCATTACCCAGTCTCATTAGGGGAAACATTAAAAAGCTCACAAAATTATAAACAACTACTCGCAAAAGCAATGTTGCATTGTAATTCTCACTTCAACTGACAATTTCGAATAGTAAATTTCAGTGCAGCAAAATAATAAATTCGCATAAAAAAATACATGAAATCAGACAAAGTTTCTAGCGATGCGCATAAAAAGCACAACTGAAATATTATGCTTTTACTATGATAAATTTTGTGTGACAGCTGTGAACTTATCAGCATAGATATATGTATGTATGTATGTGCAAGTGTATATACTTTTATACATACATACATACACTTTGTAGCAGTTGAAAAAACAGTCGAAATTGTTTTATTTATGTTTTGGTATATTTTATTATTACTCTTGCGTCATTCGCTGTTTTCTTTCCATCTGCCATTCTCTGTATAACTGATATAGTTATGTACATAAATATGCATACATACTCAAGCACTGAACGCTTTATGCAAATGCTTGATTGAATGTTGACAGCAAACGCAACTTTTGCAGTGCACTCGTCTGTGGTTCATCGCACTATTCTCTACCCTCTATGTCCCCCTCTTTTGCTTTAATTTTGACTACCATGCCGTTGGTGGCTGTGGTCCTGCAGCAGCAACTTACAACTTCCAAGTCACAATGTACTTAATTAAACACTTAAATCATAAAATTATAAAATTATCGCACATTAAGATCTTCCTCTTCTCCGCCTTCTCGACAGAATACTTCACAAATACTGCCTTTAGGGCCAAAGTCGACGCCTCACTTCACCGCGTATCTTCTTAAGCAGTGGTTTGCAAGATATTCCACAAAAAAAAAAAAAATTGAGAAATCCGTAAAAGCACAATTTTCACAAGAATGCGATAGTAAAACTGTTAAAACAACGTCCCCCCCCCCCGCGCAGTTTCCGCATAACCGAGCGACCGCAATGTATCCGCCTACAGTGGCTGCTACTACTGTGGTTTGCTTGGAAATTGCAACTTTGTGACTTTCGTGGTTGTAGCAATGGAAGGGCGGCCGTGACTGGTTGTCCTTCACTACGGCTGACAATGACAACCAGAGTGTCCAGATTTGGCGATTTTTTATTTTTTTTTTGATAGTTGCGCGTAACATATTAGGAAATCGCCTGTGGCGATTTTTGGCGATTTTTTGTGCGCTATCATGTATTTAAGTGCGTCGAAACACTTGATAAGCAGGTTATGGAGTCAAAGCTTTAAGTTTATGTGGCAACACTTTTTAATGTTATCGATTTTGTTTTGTTTGTGTGCGATTAATCAATTAATATGAGTTATAGTAAATTTATTAATTGCGCAGTCCTATTGGGAAATGTCTTACTACAAATATTTTTAAAAAGTATGAATATTTTTAATGAAAATTGTTTGTACATCTCCAACGTATAAGTTATTTTTTATTACCCGGAATGTATTTTATTCATTTTTGGTTTTAAAAAATATGTTATAACAAGATCTCATATTTAAAATAAAAGATTTTTTAAGCCGATTTCATAAAATTTATAATAAAAAAATTGGCGATTTTTGGCGATTTTTTCAGAAATGGTTCTTTTCTTTTTAAACAATCTGGACACCCTGATGACAACAGCAGCAGTTGAAAGCGCTCGCGTGGTAGCCTGTTATAGTCTGATTATGCATACTTCGCATAACTTCGCATAAAGTTCAAACTGTAATTTTATATGTATTTTGTATGTATTCCATAACCCAGAAATTAGCAGAACTTTTAAAAACTTACCGATTTGTTGGGTTTACATTTTGCCTCACATTTTCTTAAGTTAAGTTAAGTTGTTGCACTGGTAAAAATGGTTTTGCGAAGTTATGCGAAGTGTGCATAATCAGACCTTTAAGCTGCCAACATAAACTACTTTTCATTGCCAACTGACACTTTTGTGGTTTGCCCAATTGTGATGAGCGTGCGACGTAAAAGCGGTGTGCGAGCGTTAAATATTTTGATAGGTACTTCATAACTGTAGCAAAATTTGGATGATAGAATTTGTGCGTTCGTGTCTGTTTCTCTTTCAATTATGTATATACATCTACGCTACAGTCTTTTCAACTGTGGATAATAATTTTTTTTTATTTTTTTTTTTGATTTGGGTAGAATAAGAAAATAATTTATATATTATATTTTAAGACTCCCACCAAAATATTTCGGAAAGATATTGAGATTTACGTCAGCTTGACCGATTTGAAAATACCTCCAAAAATGGAGTTTTTTATGAATACAAATAGTTTCTTAAAGAACGTTAAAAAAAAGGCCCATCAAACTTAAAAAATCTGCTTAACAATATTTAAAAATATTTTCAACTATTCTGATTTAGACTAATGGGATCTCGGTTTAAAGTTGTTTTCAAACTTTTTTTTCTGTGCAAACAAAGCTATTCGTGTCCCAATTTTTTTTTTCAAATACAACAAATCTTAATTCAACTTTGAATGAGGTTTGTTTATCCTACCTTTCTCTTTCATCCTTTGGATGAGTTTAATAACAAAGAAATACAAAGGATGAGATAATACCTTTCCAATGATACCTCACAAGTCTAAATCAGAAGAGCTTAGGTTTGGTTATTTAAGTCTTTCTTATACCAATCTTTGAAAAAAGGTTAAAAAACAGTCCGTTAAATTTTTTTGTGAATTTTTTTTTAAATATTTTTTAATATATTATTTAATATATATAATAATAATATTTTGAGGGGATTTTTTCAAAAAAAAAAAACTATATGAAACTATCTTTCTTCATAAAAAAACCCCATTTTTGGAGGTATTTTCAAATCGGTCGAGCTCACGTAAATCTTAATATTTTTGCAAAATATTTTTGTTGACGTCTTCAAATATAATAGATTTTATAATTCCAATGGAAACACAGTACCGATTTTTTTTGTATATGGAGAGTGATGCAGTCTAATGTATATATGTATTCAAAATCATTTCCTATATGAAGGCTGGAAAAGAACGGTGATCGGCTACCGAAAAACAATTTTTTTTTTTATACCTTAAAGTCAAAAAAGACGCCCTGCGTGGGTATGTAAATGTAAAAGATTAAAACTGCATGTCGAGAAAAATGTTAGAATAGTTGCCTAAAGGGCTCTATTTAATTCACTGCGGACGCCTTCTGTACACTTATATTTCTTTCAAACCATTCCACTATTGGCCATATTGGACTTAAATACCACGCATTTGTAAAAGTTTCTTCCCATTTTCTTTTTATATCGATTTCGAGTGGTGAATTAATCCGCTAGGTGGCGCAGGAGTCGAGATATTTGAAAAAACCCGCATTTATAGTCTGATTTGGTTCATATTATATTACTTATACGAAAAGAAATAAATCAAAAAAAAAAAATTTGACGCTAAATTGCGCAGGAGTCGAGATATTTGTAAGACCCACATTTAAAATCTGCTCTGGTTCATATTTAGAACATATATTACCTGCGTGAAATGAAATAAGTCTGCAAAAAAATTTTCTGATAGGTGGCGCAGGAGTCGAGATATTTGGGAAAACCGTATTTATGATCCGATTAAGTTCACATTTCGAATGCATATTGCTTACATGAAAAGAAATAACTACACAAAAAATTTTGGCAGTTATGTGGCGCGCGAGTCTATATAATTAAAAAATCAAAATCTGTGCTCCGATTTGGTTTATATTCAGAATATGTGAATTACCTATTTAATTGAAATACATTGAAAATTTTGTTTGTTAAGGTCAAATCTAGGACGTTAGGTAAAAGTGTAGCTAAAAAGCAGGGTGCGGAAAATTTTCTTTGCGTTGAAAGAAATAGACAGAATGAGAAATATACAGACAGTATAATATTAATTGCAAGATTTCAAAAAATTTAAAAGTAGAAAATAAAATTATAGTTAAAAAACTAAAAACACGGTTTTATTTATTACAACAAGAACTAAAAAGTATAAAACAATTTACAGATATAGCGATTCCGTTTAAGAAGAATAGGAAGTTCCCTAACTTGATTTAGTTTAACTTTTTTAAATTAGCTAAAAATAGGATTAAATTGATTGGCCTGTAGTCATAGTCAAAATAAAGTCCACTGTAAAGTTTGTTGCAATTTTTTACAGATATCGCATTGAAAATTATGTCAATATGCTGCAACTATCTTTACAGTGGAATTTATTTTGACTATGACTTCGGGCCAATCGCTTTAATCCTATTTTTAGCTAATTTAAAAAAGTTAAATTAAATCAAGTTAGGGAACTTCGTAATTCTTCTTAAACGGCATCGCTATATCTATNATAAAGTCCACTGTAAAGTTTGTTGCAATTTTTTACAGATATCGCATTGAAAATTATGTCAATATGCTGCAACTATCTTTGCAGTGGAATTTATTTTGACTATGACTACGGGCCAATCGCTTTAATCCTATTTTTAGCTAATTTAAAAAAGTTAAATTAAATCAAGTTAGGGAACATCGTAATTATTCTTAAACGGAATCGCTATATCTATAGNTCAAAATAAAGTCCACTGTAAAGTTTGTTGCAATTTTTTACAGATATCGCATTGAAAATTATGTCAATATGCTGCAACTATCTTTGCAGTGGAATTTATTTTGACTATGACTACGGGCCAATCGCTTTAATCCTATTTTTAGCTAATTTAAAAAAGTTAAATTAAATCAAGTTAGGGAACATCGTAATTATTCTTAAACGGAATCGCTATATCTATAGATTATTTTATACTTTTTAGTTCTTGTTGTAATAAAAGCGTGTTTTTAGTTTTTTAACTATAATTACTTTTATGTTTATTTACTGAGTTACACCTGAGAGTAGTACTGCAGGCCATAATTTTATAAACATTTGATTAGGTTCTTGCTCTGCTCACCGCATTCTGATACACGTATTTCTTTTTCAAAATACAAACTAATCAATCCAATATGACGGAGGAATGTATTAAACAAATTATTGAATAATTATAATACCTTATGAAAGGGAATTGTTTAGGTCCCCGACGTACATAAATGTGCTGCACCACCATAATGCGCTTTAAATCATTAAGTATCTGAGTGNAGCTAATTTAAAAAAGTTAAATTAAATCAAGTTAGGGAACATCGTAATTATTCTTAAACGGAATCGCTATATCTATAGATTATTTTATACTTTTTAGTTCTTGTTGTAATAAAAGTGTGTTTTTAGTTTTTAACTATAATTTTGTTTTCTTTATATTTATCTTTGTTTTTACTTTTATGTTTATTTACTGATTTACACTTGAGAGTAGTACTGCAGGCCATAATTTTATAAACATTTGATTAGGTTCTTGCTCTGCTCACCGCGTTCTGATACACGTATTTCTTTTTCAAAATACAAACTAATCAATCCAATATGACGGACGAATGTATTAAACAAATTATTGAATATTTATAATACCTTATGAAAGGCAATTGTTTAGGTCCCCGACGTACATAAATGTGCTGCACCACCATAATGCGCCTTAAATCATTAAGTATCTGAGTGACGAATTTGTTGTAACATCAGGAGTTAAAGACTTGCTCTAGCTGCTAGTCTTTTAAAATTTCCTCTAATCACGTCGTAAACAGATTTCCCATGTGAACTTGCCACAAAGTTCAATTCTGCCATTTCCTTGAAGCGATTTTCATGATTTCAGACCTTTGGTAAAGTTAATATGATTTATTTATGTTGCTTTTGTTTTTTACACCCGTTTCCTCTTTAAAAAATATATAATTTCATAAAATTTCAATGTCTATTCCTCATCTTGCTCGAGCATTAGACGATCTAGAGTCCAAACGCATAAGTAGNCTTGAAGCGATTTTCATGATTTCAGACCTTTGGTAAAGTTAATATGATTTATTTATGTTGCTTTTGTTTTTTACACCCGTTTCCTCTTTAAAAAATATATAATTTCATAAAATTTCAATGTCTGTTCCTTATATTGCTCGAGCATTAGACGATCTAGAGTCCAAACGCATAAGTAGCCCATTACGCCCATTTGGATACTTAAAGTTGACATTATAGACAATGTTTTTATGTAAAAATAAAAATTAAAAAAAATGCTATAATCAACAAAAAATTAAAAAGAAAAATGTTTGCTTAATTTATTTTTGTTTTTTATACGTTGCACATTAATGTAAAAAATGTACAATTTAAGCCCATAATTAGATGGAAGAAATACATTTTTTTCATTAAGTTGCGTTAAAAGGTTTCCAAGATACAGCACTTTACAGAAAGGTTGTATGACTTTTCCTAAAATTTAAGCCCCGTGTAATTAAGCAACCCTACGTCATATCGGCAAAATATGCTGCACGTTTATTCACGTCACCTAGACCTTCAATCTCTTCAACTTTCATCCAAACACTGAGAGGTCGCGCACAGAGGTGGCCGCGGTGACATGAAATGCCTCTCATGTGACCTCAGACTCGTAATCAACGAGCCAATAAACCCCCTTGTACGAAGTCTCGTTAAAATCGATAAATGACTTCATAGCTGCTGGCCCATAGTAGTTATATTCTAACGTTAAACACCAAAGCAAAATTCAATTGTTATTCGATATTCGATGAAATGACTATTTGCATTTTACGAAAACAATTTCTTTTGAGGGTTGCGGTACTCCGATTTTGGTCAAAAGTGGTTCATAAAATTTTAAAAATCATGTAAATATCCATAATTATACTTTAACTATTGTCTCCCGCTTAAAAATCTATCTTGACAACCCTGCTTAATATGCATATGTAGATACATATAGTGCACTTGGATCTAACTTAACAATAATTGCCCTAATACAGTACACATGTTATTCAGACCATAAGAGGTCAACGATAACGTGCATAGTGTTGCCAGATACGCTTGTATAGTATAGTACGCTTGTATTTACTGGCATAAGGGTGGTAGGAACTGATATCTAGTACCAGGTCAATGAACTTTCAACAAGAACACAGAGACAATATCCGAAATTTTCCGTTACGGTCTAATGTACATGCATATGTACTCCTACTTGCAATATTCTTCTTCACATCACTCCATGAATTTATTTCATTTATTATTTCAATATTTAGTAAAAAAAATAAAATAAATATTTAAATAAATAGTTTATTAAAGAACTTCAGCACTAAAATCAAAACTATTTTATCGGGAATAATTTATCTGAAAGCTGGTTTAATATGCCATCCAAAAATCAAATAAAATGACAAGCCGTCGGCGGAAGAATGATTGCAAAACCTCTGCGCTTTAGTATGTACTTATGAATTATTCGGTGAATATTAAGAATATTATTTCAGCAAATAAATAGTAAAGTTGCATCGAAAGTTCTGCCATTAATCACATATGACAATATATATTAGCCTCAAGAGAATAAATGCAAACACCGATTACGCAACTGTATGTTCATTTCATTCAATATGCGATGTTTTGCGTGCACGTACACGTATATTAAAATATATGTCAGTGAAATGTATGTATGTACGCGTGTATGTATGTATGCTTCCCACATAGAAATAGTTAGCAGAATCCATTAGCAATTCAATTCCAACATGCTATATGATACACGAATAGTAAAATATTTATTTCTTTTATTATATCCTTATGCATCTATGAATGTTATGCTACGTGTACTCAGCGAATTCATAAAGAAATAATTTATAAATTTGAATGTTTTTATGAGCCGTAAAGCTAGAATGGGATATATGAAGAAAACTAGAAATGTACTTAATATTTACATATACATACATACATACATACATGATACATTGGAAAACTCGTTGTCTATATATGTGGATAAAATTAAATTAAATATACGGATAAATGCACGATTATATCGTAACCTAGATCTAAAGGGAGCTAACTCAAAATTTAGAGAGGGAAATTTAACTGCTTGTAGATCGTACAGATCCAATGCAATAATACAATACAAAAACAGGTATAACAGTAGTTTTTACTTAATGTATATAACCATGAAAAAAAAAATATTTCCATTAATTGGCTATAAGTCCTATTGAACTGATTTATGCAAAAACATCGCCAAAAATTTTTTTCAGTAGATCGCACTTTAGGTATAGTTGTGCCATATGTATGTATGTGTATGTATGCCCATACGTCTGCATAATATGTTATAATTATTTCATTATTTCTATTAATATAAATACACTTTACAATATCATTTCAGAATACATAACAATAAAAATGATAGCATTGAGGTGGAAAATTTAAATCGTTTTTAAGTACAATGTGACTGTTTTCACTTCATACACTAAACCACGTAAACATATTTCTTCAATCTCTGCATGTTTTAATTTGATATTTATATTTGCTCTGTTTGGTTAGATATTTATGTGCCAGGGTTGTTGCGAATATTCGCATTCGCATTCGCTACCGCGGAGCTTCCGCATTAATTTTAACACTCGCATTCGGTTTGCACTTCGCAATAATCAATGAGGAGCTTTTGCGATTGCGAATGTTTTGCATGTGCACTGGTAAAACGTACATCTGGCAAAAAAAATTACAAATTGTAGCCAATATGTTTGCCTGTGGAGATGCGATGTTAGGCCGTGTTACGGACCGGATATATGATTATTTTTGTAACGAAACCATTAACCAAAAATACAAGATCTCGCAAGAACGCGTGTTGTATTTTAACGTTAGCTTGTGAAACGGGTTCGTCAGCGGGCATTTGTTTACATCACAAACACTACTATTTTACGCTTTTGTTTAACTGAATAAGAATTAACTCAACACAATAAAACATTTTAAAGTGTTTTCGTGAATAATTTTACCTAATTATGTGTTTAAACTAAATGACAATAGTTTTGGGTAATTTTTGTATGTAACTTTTGAATATTATTTGTCAAAAATCTGATGAATCAACCGGATGTATACCTAGCTTTTTCATCTTTTTCTTAAATAAGTACAATGTGATTTATTTTTCTCATAAAGAAAAAATAATGAGAATGATGAATCGGTTTGTAAAAGCTACAGGAAAAGATGTATCAGTATCTGGTTTGGCTCGATTATTTATGAAGATGAATGTCAGGAGGATACATCCAACATTTGCAGCCCCGATGCAAAAAAAAAGGAAAAGGGAATTGTTCTTGAACCGCTATAAAAATATATATGTATATACATAATGAAAGTCATCTCAACTGGCGCAGCGTCAGTCGAAAAGAATTTAAAATAAATATTGTTAAGTTTCACACGCTGATATTTTTTGGATTATTACTTTTAATAAATTAATGTTCCAGTTTTTAAATTCAAGCACTAAATAAAAAAAAAAAAACTTTTAAAAACTACTTACTTTTCCATCTTTTATTTACCTAAATCACCTAATATTTCTTAAAAATACTTGTCATCCGAATTCCCATTCGCATCCGCATCCGCGGGTGTTGGCTTTTGGAAATCCGTATCCGCATTCGCATCCGCGGATGTCTTTAATTCCACATTCGCAACATCCCTATTTTTTACATATTTAAGTATGTATGCNCTAAATCACCTAATATTTCTTAAAAATACTTGTCATCCGAATTCCCATTCGCATCCGCATCCGCGGGTGTTGGCTTTTGGAAATCCGTATCCGCATTCGCATCCGCGGATGTCTTTAATTCCACATTCGCAACATCCCTATTTTTTACATATTTAAGTATGTATGCACATATTTTGATGTGAATGTGTGCAACAACCTTGACATCGTGAAAGAGCAATGACATAACTTTCAATTATCGCTAATGCACTTTAATGCACACGCTTGTTCGACAAACACACGTGCACATGAACGATGTATGTACTTACATATGAACATACTTATGAACTTATTGTGATGAAAGCTGGCGGGGGCGCTCGGCAGATGCAGCATTTGCTTAGCATTCGAATGTCAACCAATTCATGAGACAATTGAGAGGGAAACCACTAGTGACTGAAGTTAAAAGCACTTACGAGAATTACTTTATACAAGTATGTATATCTGTATACGTATACACATACATACATGCATATGTGAATATATTCATGTAAGTATACAACAATGCATGGTATGTATAATTAATGTAAAGATAGCTATGTGTAACTATAAAACTGGTTCGATATAGTCTTTACAGACATACATACTTATCTACTGCCTCACATTCCCTAAAAAATCTTTTGGAGGATTTCCTCTGTTATGCATTAAACAAAATAAAAACAAACTTTCGTAAAGTAAGCGTGTTATATTGTGTAAAATATTTATACCAAAATCTTTTAATGGTAAAATAAATTGGTTTTATTGTAATGGCATCGCTAACAATACGGCAGCACTAGTCAGCGCCGTTGTAATGTTGGTAGCCCTGTTGGAACATATGTTCCACAGGTATATAAAAGGAACAGTCCAGCGCCTTCGTCTTGGTCTGCAGGCTGTATCGGAAACACAGCCGCTAAATTTAAACGTAGAATACGTGGAATGGATTTTGTAATCGATTTTTATAGGGTTTGTAATCGATATTTTTGCAGAATTTTTATTAATATATTTATCGATTTTGTTAACGATTTTGTGCTATTGATTGGGCTATCGATATTATTATCGATTTAGCTGTCGATTTTGCTATCGACATTACTATCGCTTTCGTTATCGACATTTTTTTTCTTAGTGTGTGCTTTCGTTTTTGACTTGAATGTGCGATTTTGTGCAATTGATTTGGCTATCGATATTATTATCGATTTAGCTGTCGATTTTGCTATCGACATTACTATCGCTTTCGTTATCGACATTTTTTTTCTTAGTGTGTGCTTTCGTTTTTGACTTGAATGTGCGATTTTGTGCAATTGATTTGGCTATCGATATTATTATCGATTTAGCTGTCGATTTTGCTATCGACATTATTATCGCTTTTGTTATCGACATTTTTTTCTTAGTGTGTGCTTTCGTTTTTGACTTGGATGTGCTACGAATATGGTATGGATTACAAATAATAATGTCGATAGCAAAATCAAAATATTAATAAAAATTCTGCAAAAATATCGATTACAAACCCTATAAAAAATCGATTACAAAATCTATTAAAATATGGACAACAAAATCGATTTAAATATCGATAAGAAAACCGACAAAAAATATCGCGTATTATATCGATAAATATTTCGATAACAAAATCGATAAAGAATATCGATAACAACGCCGATAAAATAACAATTACTATATCGATCTACTAGAATTCAACGGGATACAAAACTGCAAACTCAGAATCGAATTAAAAACTCGAAATTTTTACGAAAATTCGTTGAATATTTTTTTTTTATTGCATACATTTTTAAGGTAATGTCACTTGATTGGTACATTTGTTCAGGTTAGTGCATTTTTATATTGTAGTCAAATCTTGGTACAATAAAGCAATCTTGTATTGAAAATTTTCAACAAATTATTTTTCGTGATTGGGATAAAGAAAAATATTTGGGTATTCACACGATTGGGATACAATTTTCTCCAAATTTCGGCAAATTCCCAATCGTGCGACATTGCCTTTAAACTTGTATTTATGCGGATGTTGGTAAAGAATGAACTATAGAAAACTAACTAAAATTAAATAACAACAAAAATAATAGCTTAAAACTTGTCAAAATTTTGTGCGACTATAATTTTTTCGACTACTGTACATAAGTTGACTATGATTACTCGGCCGTGCTATCATAGTAGCACAATGCCAATAATGTTTGACTTACAAACAAAATACGGGCAGGAATTTAAAAATTTCAACCCTGTTTGTGTGAAATATTTTAATTTTATCAGCATTTTTCCTTTAATCAATCTATGTTGAAATAAAAGTGAAAATAAAATAATATTTTGCCAGAACACCCCCGAAAAAAAATCCTGAAATCCAAAGTTTCTTTTGGATATTTGTAAGTATCACGAGAGTTTGTATTTTATTTGTACAAAATGGTACCCAATTATGTATTTGAAAAGACACTTACACAAAAAGTATAATTTTACTACATATTACTTGTAATTAGGCTAGGCATAAATTTAAAAAAAAAACAACGTAACATACAAGTTTGAACAAACAAGTAAAGAAGTATAATTTCGGGCGAAACCGAACTTTATATCCCCGGTGCAGGTATCAAATATCGTCGTTTCAATTTTCTCTGAACTACCATTGCGTGCAGGGGTGTTTGCCTGATTTCAAATGTTTTCGATAATATGGAGAGTTCGACCTAATGATATAATTGAACCTAGTTAGGTTCAAATTAAGTGGTTACCTAGACACACCAGTGCCGAGATACACGGTGCCATGCCCAATTACTAAAAGTCTATAGCAGTTTTATTTACTGTTAAACAATCTCTTGTATTACTGATATTTACCATTATACGGGAAGCGGGTTTAAATTTAGTCCGATTTGATTAATTTTCAACAAATTCCTTTTCCGTACCAAGGTTATTAACCGAGTTTGGTAGAAATTGATAAATCGGTTACCGAGATATACATTTGTGGTCACAAGTGGGCGGCGCCACGCCCATTACCCAAAAATTTATAATATTATAATTTTTTGTTTTTTGTTATTTTTTGGCCATTTAACAATTATATTCAACAATNAATTTTTTGCTAAGTGGTTATTGCAATTATCGATTTTAAGTGAATTAGCTCCAGTAGCTACTGATTTATCGCAGTTTTTGTGTTTTTGTAAATTACCGTTACTTTGCAGGAAAAGCGAAAAACGTCGGGTTTTTCCATCTTAGCTTTCCGCTTCATTTCAAATATCGAAAAGCACTGCATAACACACGTAGAAGTTTTCTAAGTAAAAAGCCATTTATTCAAAAAGCACAAGAAAGTGCAACATTAATCTCAGCCCACAAAGTCTAAATTGAACATTTCCCACAAAGCTTGTAGACCACTAAATGAAACTAATTTTTTATAGCTCTACTTAAAGTACAATATTATTACCCAAATTAGAGTCCATTTTGAAAATTAATTTCAATTTATTTGTTAATCACACAAATATTTCCTTATTTATTAATTTCCCTTCTTTTTGTGGAAGTACTACATGAATGCTTACTACCGACCGAACGTCATACAGTGTGCATGTGTGCATTGTTTTACAAAAACTGGACCCCTTTGGCCTCTCCGTTTCCCGACAATCACTTTAGGCACTTTTGTCGACAATGTGGCATAATGGTGTCCGTTCATTTTAGTTTTTTAGGACGACGTCGCTAAGCAGAATACTTTCACAATCCCAAAAAAAAAAGGGTAGCGAATCCCTGCCATGCTTGAATACTCAGCTACAACGTTTGATGGTGGCAAATGAAGAACCAGAATCCCCATACACCGCAAACAAAAATTAAAAGACTATTGAAGTGAAGTATATTGTATTTTTTTTTTTTTAATAAGCCACTTTGAGTTCGAATAAAATAAAAACTAACAACTTTTAGTGAAACGAGGTCATAAGCTTCAATCCTTTATCAAGAATCAGTCCTTCCTTATCAGACCTTAAGTAAAACGTATTACATACCGCATACCGTAATGCCAATTACAACCAGTTTGGAAAAACTTACAGCAAAATCAAAACAAGCAAATAATCACCAAAGTCCGAACAACATCCACAACCTCAAAACCCGGTTTGTTAATAATTACTTTATTATTCCACAGTTGCTTGTTACAGGCTCGACATAATTGCTTGCGTACATAAATTTTGTTATTAAAATTGCAATAATTGTTGCAATTATTTTACTGCTTAGGTGTTTTAATTGCAATGGCGTAATGCGATATTCGCTGATTTATTTTAGCCACACCATCGTCCCAATGCCTACCTACCTTAGGTAAATATAACTGTTGTGTATGTAAGTGTAAATGCATATCTATATGTATATATGTACATAAGTGCACATGCATATTTGTATTATTGTTTTTGTTTGCTTAACTATTGTTCATTGAGCCAACAAGCTGAAAATCGTAATAAACAAAAACGCAACGGAAACGGAAATAATTATTGTGGAACAAAAGCGGCAGGAACCGCCTTAGCGAATATTTCATTTCTATAAATGCCAATATTACCATTACAATTGCAGCATGGATAAAACTGTACCATTGTAACATTGTACATTCTTTCAGCAGTGTTGTTATTATGTGTAGCTCTTTTTGTTACTATATGTATAAAAGTATGTACATGCCCACGTACTTATGTATGTATATATTATTGCAGCATTATTATCAAAGCAATTGATAAAGAAGTTAAATACAAACTTGACGGCCGGAAGTTGCACAAATAGTTCAGCTGGGACATTTCCTCTCCCCAAGACTATCAACCATTGTGCAACAAAGGACTTTGGTTGAATGTTTCTATACATAGTATGCATGTATGTATGTATGTAGCAGCATGTTTATTTCAGTAGTGCACTGGTAAAGGAGCAGCTGTTTTTTCCCCGAATAACCTTACAATTCAGAAATGATAAATATATCGAGCTTTCACATGAATTAAAAAAAAAATAAATAAATTATAGAACTTCTACTCACTGACGGATACATTAAACACTGCAAGTTAAATTCAACGAAAAAGATTATTCACTTATGCAATTTCTTTCAATGAGTATCTCAATAATTTCAAATACACATTTAGAAACCGAAATATTGCAAAGTATCGAAAAGTAAACTTTTTATGAAAACTCATATTTTAATACTTGTACAGGAGGCTAAAGAAATTAAAAATACATCGTTTCGAAAAGGATAAAGCTTACATACTTCTTTTATGTTTCCGTATCTATATTCATTGAAAGGAAAATTCTCTAAGTCCAAAAGAAGCTCCGAAATTTTGAAAAGGCCAAAATAGTATGAAATCTTTTAATAAAGAATCCCTCTGATTCGTATGAAGTTTTACTTTGCATTAAAAAGACAAAATTTTGTATTTAGAGTTTAGCGAAATACCTCAAGAAAATTGCTATAAGAAGTTTTTTTGCTCTCCTGTAAAATTTTTAAATTTCGACTTAACAACTTTTCACTCTAAGCTAGTGATACGTACGTCCATTATTCGGCAGTGAGTTCACGGGTAGTCAAAAGTTATTTTGCTTTCCAAGCACCATTGTGGCTTATATACTTTTATAGCAAATTTACTTAAGATCTATGGAGTACAGCATTTAAGTGTAACTAGGTCCTTTAACTTGGGCTAATTTTATGCGATGTTTTTGCGGATACTCAAAAAAGCGCAGTAAAATTAAAAATGAATATTTACCAAAAAAAAAAAGCAATCGGTGGAGTTTTGAAGACTAGTAAGTGCTTATTTTGGCTCAAAATGATATTTTACTCCCTCCCATAACTCATATGACCTCATTCATAGATTTAAAGAGTTTTATGAAGGGAGATTTTCAAACAGATTTTGGATTTAGGAAGCATTTTTTTATATCAGCGGGTGTTAGTTAGTTAAATGATTAATTACCATTATTTCCACTTTTAAATTAATAATTACCGATTACCAATAAAAAAAGTCGTATTTTTAGCCAATGGGAAAAAAAAAAAAATAAAAATAAATAAAAAATTATCAAGTATATATTGTAAAATTCATTTTAACAATTAAAATTAATAATTTATTTTTATTCGAAATTTGTTATAATAATAATTCAAACTTAAAACGGGCTGTATAAAGAAATCCAGCCTTTTTTAACTTCGCGTCAAACGAGTGATGTGTTTATACCTGTTTTCTAATCGATGTGAGAAATAAAACAGCGATTTGAAGACGAATGCGAATCAATACACTTTTGAATTTCTGAGCGTATTGAAAGTTGGTTTATGCTTCCATCTTGAAACACATCGAACTGGGTCAAAGCGCCTTATGTGTTGATGTAAACAAGGCAAATATTCAAGATATTTATCTATAACAAAAACTATATAAATCAATCTTGCAAACTTTATAGNCAAAGCGCCTTATGTGTTGATGTAAACAAGGCAAATATTCAAGATATTTATCTATAACAAAAACTATATAAATCAATCTTGCAAACTTTATAGAAAATTCACAAAAATTAATCAAACTTTTATCAAAACTTCAAACTTTGTATTTAGAATTTTAAGAAAATTGTCGAGTACGCAGTTGTGTAGCCCATTCAATTTTAGTATAATGAAGTGCAAGTTTCAGGTACCTAAAGATTAACGTTGATTTTTGAGAATTTTTTTTGTCGAGGCTTTAGCGCATTTTCTTCCATATAAAATGCCTGCGAACGTTGTGCTCATACAAGCGCCTTGGCATATGCAACGTCTTTGTGCCCATTAGCACAATATGGAAATTTTCGATGAATACTGCGCATGCGCTGAAGCGGAATCAAGAACACGTCGCTTTCACTGCGATCGTCTTCGCTTTGTTTGTCTACGTAGATTTTAAAAAGCAATTTTAAGATACAGATTTATCAAAGTATTTGAATACAGATTAGAGTAATGACGACTTATAGATCTCTCAATATCATAAAAATTCAAAAGAAAATATTTGGCGGACTAACTGCATATATATTTGTGTTTAATAAGATTCGTATTAAACTGATATGTATCTGACTTCAAACGTTAAAAAGTTTTACACTTGTCAAATCACTAGTTAAAGAGAATTGACTAAAAGTTTGAGCAAAAAGGGGTAAAATGTCCCATCCGTCACTTATGAATGCATACATAACTAATCAGGAAGATTTTCAGTTTGTCTATACATTAAAATCTTAATTTTAAGAGAACGCACCCACTTTTCTAATTCTGACCAACAGCTAGTACCTGTAGTCTAATGTCTGCATATGGAAATATTTATTGCAAAGAATGCAGCGCAAAAAGTTCCATAACCATACAACAAAAACCAAAACAATGATAATTGTTAACAGCTATAGTTATTAGTGATGAGTCGTACTGGCCCAATGACGTGCGGCACATTTTTGCAAGGAACACATACATATGTACATATGTAAGTACAGGTGTATGCTTATGCACAATGTGTGACGGTACAATGTATACCATACGTATGAGTAGAAAATATATATACATATGTATGTATGTATAAATAAGAGCACTAGGCATAAAAACAATAATCGACGCAGAAATGCTGAAATTGCAAAAAAGAAATGAAAGAAAAATAATGGTAATGGTAAATACTCATCGCGCATTAAAAGCTAATGGATAAAGTTTGTATGACTGACTATGTAGCAGAAGGCAATGAAAGTAGAGGGAATTTAACCGTGTCTATGTAGGTAAAAGTATGCAGGCAATATATGCTGGGAATATATACTTATATATGTGTATGCGCATTACTTATAGCAGGTGTTTCTGCAATACTCATATTATAAAGTCGGGCGGCTATAATACACCCCTTTTGATTCTATTTTTTTTGTTTTGTTAATTTCATTGAGTATAATGGACAACAAAGAGAGCTGATAAACACAAAAGATATAACTTTATTTTAAAAAAGTCGAAAACATTTTTATTTAACGGTTTCCAGCTTATGGAAATTTTTTCTCATTTTCACAGTATTATACCATCGGCGGTCATTGTGATATAGTGGTTAGCAGTTCGCGCTACCATACCGCAGGGCTTGGGTTCAAGCCTGGCTTCCGAACAACATCAAAAAATAAAAAACAAAAAAAAATTTGTTTCTAATAAATAGCGGTCGCCCCTCGGCAGGCAATGGCACACCTCCAAGTTTATTTCTGCAATGATTCTGCTCCTCATAAAAATACAATTGTCGTTAGGAGCCGGCGTAAAACTCCCTTTTGTGTGACAACATCAAGGCTCAGGCCACAAATCGGGAGAGAAGCTCGGCCAAACACCAATATTTGTGTAAGCGCCATTCTACTATAATTAAAAACTGTTTTCATCAATTAGCAAAAGAAATTTGTCAAAAACTACTTTGATAAATTTTTCTCATTTTTGTCTAAAGTATGAAGCTTGGACCAAAATGTATTCAACAAAGTGTGACTGAATTTCACATTGCTCTCAGAAGAACCGTCCTATAAAATCAAATTTAAACAATTTTTTATGAATTTTGAATCGCTTGTTTATATTTTTTGACACCTGAGCTGTGAATCACACCTTGTTTAATACACCTTGGCTTGGACTTACATATGTATGTACATATTTGGTTTTTGTTAAAGAATGAAGCATATTTTAGTAAAAAAATCATTAAAAGCAAATAATAAAAAAATAAATGTTAATATGTGGTTGACGCTATAGCTTATTAAACCTGCGTAGGTAATTTAAGCAAGGATCTCTTAAGGACCGTCAGAGTGGCTAAGTATTCCAGAAAATAAAATCTCTATATGTAAATTTTGATAATACCTTCTACTAGATAAGCGACAACTACGTATCGTCCTTTTAAAACTCTTGGTCAATACAATAACTTAAAAGTTTGGGAGCTTCGGTATAAATGCTTATTCATTAAGTATTAGATAACACTGCGCTAGTGATCCGGCCTTAGAGGCACTAACGTTATCAATCAGTCGAGTTCTTTTGCTATTTACAAAACTTTAACCATACACTCTTGCATTAATCCATCTATGCTATTTGCTGTATTCATTCTACATTGTTTTTAAGGACTCGTAATCTAGATTTCTCACATCAGCGAAAACATCTCCCATTTATTGTTTTCCGATAACTGTGCTCATCACTATCACGGGTATTACGCTGCTAGGCAACGCAAAAAACACAACTCATTATTTGTGCCATCGCATGGCCAACGGCAGGAGAATACGTACATAGCTTTCCGTTGCATCAGCAACAACTTACTTAGTTGCTCTAACTTCGTTACCGGCTCCAAGCGATTCGCTAGCGCCATTCAACTACTGGGCTGTTAAGGATAATGGCCAAATAATGTGTCTACGTTACATAAATTTTGCATTTTTTTCACAATTTTTCCAGAGTTTTTTCACCTCTCGCAATTATTATTTACTTGCTTTTTTTCAAATTTTTTTCTGGTGCGCCCTCAAGCCGATGTCCGTCTATATTGGTTGTGCGGCGTTATTATGGCTATTTAAGAAAATT
>NW_016167090.1:0-22354 GCF_001687245.7 Rhagoletis zephyria | reverse complement strand
AAATGTTATACACAATAATAAAGAGATTACATTTAACTAAAATCAAATATATGCATAGTACATAAATATATGTATACTAATATATAGTTATTAAACTGATTTTCAAGGCGAAGGCATTTTAAATAATGCAAACAAAGAAATCTAAAGGCATAATAATATTTATGTATGTATACTCGCAGTATGTATAATTTTTATATGAACGTCGAGATATAAATTATTTATTTATAAATTTGTTGGCGAAAAAGTATTTTTTCTTATTTAGTTTACTAACTAAGTATTCGTTTTACTCTTAGTAATTCATTCAAATATGTCGGTCAAATATGTCTACTAAATTTCCATGCAGATGAATAAGGACAATGGTGTTTCGCTTTTTCTTTATGAATTTTTAAAAAATCTAATTTCTATTAGTTTTCAATTAAAATACGCAAGATTTAAACTTTGTAGAAAACAAAAAAAAAATCAAATTCTCTTCATAATTTTAAACTTTTTTGCACAATTTTTAGATTGTTTTTTTTGGGTGTTTAGCTCACTCAATTTAAACAAAGTGTAGGTAGCTACAAATGACAGCTAATTTCTGATTTTTTTTTATAACTGACGCTCTTACGCAATATTTTCCATTAAAAAAAAAATGTGAAGCGTCAGTAAAAAAATTTTTTTAAATCAACGGCAATTTTTTGCTACTTCCAGTTAATTACACTCAAATTGAAAGGGGTACAAGCTGCATACCCAGAAAAATTCTAGCGATTCTGAGAAAAAATTTTAAATTTTTATGAAAATTTGATGAATTTTTTTTTTAATTTTCTACAATGCTTGAAACTTACGTTTACATGGTTTTTGTTAAATAGTGTACTGTAGTTTTAAATAAGAAATAATAAAAATTATATTGTCCCTATTCATGTGCTACGGAGTGTATGTTTCATTTCTAAATATATGTATAATTGGTAATACTTATCAAGAAAAAATGTCAAAGTAACGAAGATAAGCAAGAAAAATACAACAACAAAAATTTACAAAAATACTAATACGAAACAAAACAGAAAAATATAATTTATTAATATTACAAATTTACAGCACTTCGAAATGGCCACTTTGCCGTAATTTAGTCTTCAGTAGCTTCATATTGTTTTCTCAACAAGTGTATTCGTGTATGAAAATTTTGCTACTTTACTATACAAACTGGTCATAAACTAACGCCAACGGATTATACGTGCTCGGTGCGCCAAAATACTTTGCATCACATTCACTTCAGCTTTACATACTTCTCATAGACTATTGACTAAAGTAACAACAGGTGTAAAAATAATTTTGTTTTTTTCTGCTTCTTCTTCTATTTCTGTTCGTTTGCCTTTTTTAAATTCAATATGAGTAGTTATGATTTTTTTGTTGCTTTTTACACTTAAATTTATGCTTCGTTTGTTATTTAGAATGATAGTAATTTTGCGATTTAATATTTATACTCGTAATATTTTTTACACCAAAAAAACGTTAAACAAAACGTTAAATTTTCTTAAATATTTTTTTTTTTTTAAATAATTTTCCCTAAAAGTTTTAAAAGAAATTTTCTTGACGCTTTGCAGCAACAAGAAAATTTCTTTTTCTCACACTAAGTTAATTTTTAGAATACAAAGATTAAATATTTCTAATGAAAAATTTGTTTCAATTGATTTACTCATAAGGATGTTTTGTATGCGTATCCTAGTGGTGATGTGTACTACATACATACATATCTATTGTATGTATATACAAATAACGGCGTTGTTGCTAAAAGCTCGATTTTTTTTTCTTTTCGCTTGACGTTGTAATTCCTGCAATGCTTTTCTTATTCGAGGTATGTATTTGTATTCTCACTGCAATTAATTGCCAATTCCGGCAAGCGTTGTCGATCAGTGCCAGGCGAATAGGCAATGCGTGAAAAGTAGGTATCCAGTGGAGACAATAATGCTGCCAATCATAACTGGAAAGCCGACCCTTTGGAAAAAGTGATATATATTTGTTTTAATTCTTTAAATAAATTAATAGTCAGTGTTGCCAACTTACTTGAAAAATTCGAGAAAAGTGAATTTGTAGCCATGCTGTTCGGCTACACCTGCGCAAACGACATTCGCTGAGGCGCCGATTAGCGTGCCATTGCCTGTGGAAACAAAGGGGAAATTTAAAGTAAACAGTGAAATATTATTGGTAGAAAATTGAAGTGTTGGAAAGCCTGAAAAAATATTTAAAACGAAATAATGGCGGTGAAGGAAACTAACCGAATTGGATTGAGGAATTTATGGGGGAGATTGAAAAATGTTATCGCCGATCGGAGTTTATTAAAGTACTCGTATTTTAAGAATGAGCCGCTTTTCCAATTGCCGTCAATGCAGTCTCATGGACCTTGTCAATATTTCTCAGGCGTAGGATAAACTAGCAAATAGCCGGCTTGCTTAGTAACGCCTTAGTTTGGGTTAGAGGGGGTTAGAGGGTTATTGTGGTGCCTTTATGAGGGGAAGGGAAAAGGTACAGAAAGGACGGAACATTTAGGGAAAGAATGTAAGCAGAGGGAATGGGGGAGGAATACACATAAGACTTCTTGTAAGAAAAAACGCTCATCGGGAATGTAGAAAAAGTGGAACGCGATGTGCTTGAACCTAAGGCTTGCAGAGGCAAGGCATTCGAGCAGCGGGTGTTGAGGTCATTTCATCTCACGATACTGCATTCAGCTGACACAGTAAGGGTAATGAATGATATTCAGTCTTACCGCATTTTTAGCTATCAGCCATGAACAGTTAAAACTCCCCCAGTGGCGAGAGATGGGACTTGCTTGGTCTGAAGTAGAGATGAGCATGAAACTAAATATTAAGACCAGATTCCCTTATCCACAAATCAAATATTTAAGTCCCGAGCCCGCTCATTCCGACGTTTTTCAGAATTTTACCGCGGGTCCCGTGCGTCCCGAAATCTATCATCCAGGTTAATTTACATGTCTTTCAAATCAATTTTCATTTTTTCTCAATAAAACAAAAAAAGTGCCTATTTCATAAAACGTTTTTAATGAAGATTTTCTGAATTTGTGGAGGTCGCGGGTTTTATTGGGACAGTCGGGAACGGATTTTGGTCACGTCCTGGCCGCAAAATTTGTTAGGACCTTCATGATGGGTTCAACGGGTCCCTATATCCCGCGCCCGTCTCTATTATGAAGACCACTCTAGACCGACTCCGATCTAATCGTGGCCTGAAGGGTTAATCCACCTTGCATTCCAAGGTCTTGGCCCAGCGCATGCCGAGCTGACCAAACCCCATGAGCGGACCAAACCCCACTGGGTCCAAAGGAAGTTCGGCAACGCAGTTCTTATCAACCCCATCGGTGAAACGAAAATAACCAAAAAGGGGAGTAATCTCCTGCAACGGTTTTCCAGCAGAGATCTTTTCCTGGCATAAATATGAGCACTTGCCCTTAGCTGAGAACCCCTGGCTTCACGCCATTTAGTAGAACTTATACCGGATTTGAAGAACACATCAGTTTAAACTATTCATCTTTTGCAAGGCTGCGGTCTAAGCATTGCGTCTTGGCACACGGCTATATAACAAGATCTTCAAAATCCACAAAGGGTTTCGAACAGTACCAAAAAAAAAATTCAAGGAATCTAAAAAGGACACAAAATCCTCGACCCTAGTGTTTAGAATTCGTGAGGTTCGAAAAATTTAGTATATAGAAAAAGTGGAAACACAACAAAAAAAATAAACCAACCCCCAGGAAGCTGGTGCTTATACATATAATATTCCGTTAGGTACTTACCACCCAACAAGCGCCCAAGGCCAAAGCCCAAACAAGTGGTTGCAGTGGCAAATTCAACGCAGAATTTTCGGCCAAAGAAATTGTGATTTTCACCATCATCGTTGTTAGTGGAATATTGTCAANCAAATGCAGAGGTTATGGCTGAAACCTAAACAAAAAAAAAAGAAAAACAAGATGCAATTACGATTAGATCAAAATCACTCAAATTGCTTACGTACCCAAAGTATAATTAAAACCGCCACCATTAGGCGAGAACCTTCGCTCACGCCCAAAATAATGCTTTCTGTCATTTGGCCAATCCATTCTATGAGACCCAATTCGGATAGAGCTTCCATAAGTATGAATAGAGCGGCGAAGAAAAGCAACGTAGACCATTCGACACGCGCCAATATTGCTTCCATATCCTCAATATCGGCTAGGATTGAGCAGAAATATGGCACCCAAGAGAGCAGTCCAACCCAACGAGAGGCGCTGTAATTCGGGCACTGAGTGCAGGAAAAACAAGCTTATCACGAAGACGAGAGCAAATGAGCATTTTAATGAGCAGTGACTTGTTGCGAATGGGATACTGCAAAGAGGAAGAAGAGAAAAGGAAATTAGTTTTGTGAAAGGAAAAAAAAATAAAAATAAAAATGCTCCTACCTTCGCCTGCAGCTGCGTCAGTGTTTGTTTGTAGTTGGGCGCCGGTTCGCCAGCCTCCGAGACACGTTTCTTCAAGCTATGCTTCAGCGATTCACCTTCTTCATCAGCGTTTGCCGCACAATTTCTTCGTCCTTCGAATAGGCCGAAAGACTTTGAGCTGCGCGCTTCCACACGTGAATCTCGTGACGCAGCTCCTCCACCTCGGGCGAGTCTTTGAATTGTAAATCGTTTGTATTGCGGAACTTAAAACGTAATTGCACATAGGTCTGTATCATCACCAATATCACGCCGGGCAGCATATGAGCGTGAAGATGGCAAAATTGACACCCTGCGTTCGGAAGAAAAGACACCATAAGTATCATAGTTAGATTTACAGGGCAGAGAGACAAAAGTCTTCCCTAAGAAAATTCTCAATTCTGGCAAAAATATTGAAAGCTATTTTCCATATGGTATTACCAATACATACATTTCTTGCAATGAAATTATTCGAAGCAATTATCACATTCGGCGGTCGCCTACGGGCGTCAGCGCACCACCGATATTCGAATAGATCACCATGCACATCAGTATAGGCACCGGATTCAGCGACATCACCTCACAGAGGCGTATAGTGACGGTGTCATCAGCAACACCGTCGTCACATTGTCCAGAAAAGAGGAGAGTACCGCCGTAAATAGACATAGGCAATTGATAAGCGGCCAAATATGTCCGTTCGTAATCTGTAAAGCACATAAAATGGGAGTTATACTTATATACTGTAGTAGCGTTGTATAGGCTAGCTTAAGTAATAGATTAATAAATCATGTAAATCATTGTAATAGTGTAATAGTCCCTTTAGCATATTTTTAGTACACGAATAGTGTAACTAGACCTTAAGATATAGTTATAAGACACCATCTTGTGAAAAGAAAAGAATAAAAGAGGACATTCCAATTTGAGCAGCGAAAGGAGAAGGTGTTTTATTTAAAACCCGGCTACCACTTTATTAACTTAAACCTGTACATTTCAATACTTAGTCAGAAACTCAATTGATTTCCCGTCTTTCATTCCACCTCCCTCCCACTCACCTTATAAGCATACACAGCCAAATAATCGAAGATGCCAGTCTCCGAGAGTATAGCCACCAATATCATCATGCCAAAGAGCAGCAGCAGCGTTTCCACATCAATCCAACCCATTATCGTCGCCATGGAGGGACGTGAATTGAGCGCCGCCAGTATGCCAACGGACAGCGTTGAGGCAATCATTGCCGCAAAGGTACGATTAACAATTTCCCAAATTATCATTATATACAAGCCACACAATACGATCGCTGCATAGATGACACCCTCCTTTTTGTAGATGGGCGACTCATCTATACACAGCTGCAGTGGGAATTCCTTGTCGATGTTAGCGATGAAGCGCAAATTCAACTGTGTGTAGTTGGCTTGCAGCAACAGTTCTTCGTCGGCTGGCATTATGCCATAATTGTTCGCCTTCCACGATTCCTTAACGGTATCCAATTCCTCTGGATAGACCATTGATAATTTCCAAACCGTAGATGCATCTTCCACGTAGATTTCATCACCGCTGGCATTGTAGTATTTGCGTTGTACCTGCACATGCAGCGCTGGTGCGGCTGAGTAGGTACTCTTGTTTTTGCCAACCGAATCGGAGGATTCTTGCTGACGGAAAGGCCCCTTTAGCTTGAGGCCAAGACGCGATAGCGTGGCGGTCGTTACGGGGAATACTGTGGAGGGGTTTGTTTAAAAATTAACAATCTCTATATCAATTTGGGGAAGGGGTGGGGGTAAGAATATTTTGTGCTTACATTTCTCTTCACCGCTCCTAGGAACACTAATCAGTCTGAGTTCATCGACATGTTCGGTATTCGACATCAGGAATGCAGTAAACACAGCCCAAACTACCAACAGCACGGAAATTTTAAACCACTTCAGGATTTTCTGAAAGGAAGAGAATGGAAAGAAAAACGTATAGATTAACTTTCGTTGGAACAAAACATTTCAAGTGGTACGGTATGGTGTGTTCGGAAGTACATTAGTGTGCATCACTCTCCATCCAATCAAAAATCAGTACTGTTTTTCCATCGCTTCTATAAAAAGTATTATATTTTCATACAAGAATACTTCGGAAATATATTAAGATTTACGTGAGCTGGAGCCATTTGATAATTACACTAAAAAACTAGTTTTGTATAAAAAAATAAATTTTGAAAAAATATTTTTTTTCAAAAAAAAAAAAATTATATAATTATTTTTTTTCAAAAAAAAAAAAAAATGATATAATGCCGAATTTCCACTAGACATTGAATTGACAAAAAGTGTATGCCATTAATAAAATTTCCATGTGGAAATGAACTTAATGACTATTTTTAAAATAATGACACGCTTATTTTTTAATTCCCGATTTTGTCATTTTGGCATTTAATGCCTGCATGAAATCCAGCATAAGGTTTTACGCTTAAAAGGTCTGTATAGAAATGTTTAAAAATTGTATCAATAGAATCAAAATAATGATATTTTCTGAGGATTTGCAAATCGGTCTACTTCACGTTTTATAATTCCGGTGGAAAACCGCAAATATTTTTTTGGTGATGCGCCCTAATGTACATATTTCAGAAATATTAGAACCCAAAATTTTTGCTCTCCATGCGCACTGGTATGTCCGATTTTATGTTACGGTTCACTGGTCTGGTTTACAGTCTCCCGTGTAAGATGAGGCAAAGTATTTTGGAACCGTTTCAATACTTTTAGGAGATCATTTCGGGACAAGTTCACGACTTTTTCGATCGTGTCGGGGCCTGTTCAAAACTATTTCAGGACCATTTCGGAATAATTTGGGGACCCGTCCAGGACTGTTGCGGGCCTAGTTCTGAACCATTTCAGACTACTTAAGGACTAGTTCTGCTTCATTTATAGATTAGTTTTGGTCCATTTTCGGACGGGTTTAAGACCGCTTCGGTACTAGCTCAGGACTATTCTAGGAGCGTTTCGGGATGATTTTGGAGCTAGTAAGGACTATTTCGGGAGCATTTCAAGATTTCATGACAAGCTCACGACTTTCCGCAATATGAAAAAGTCTTGTACTGGTCCAGGCAAATTGAATAAAATTTAATGAAATTATTATTAATTTGTAACCTAGCCTATTTATGCTATACAAAGATGTTTACACCTCAAATTCCATAAGTACCGGTACTCACGCCTTTTGTTTGACGTCAATGAATTTTAGTTCATAATAGTATATTATTTACAAAATATTTTCCTTATCTAACTGCTTTAAGGCCAGAATAACTCACCCTCCTACGCGAATGTGGTTCATCGTGCTCGTCATGATGATCGTCGGCATTATTTTCCATGTCCCTAAAAACAAAAAAAAAAACAGAAAAACGCAATACAATACAATAAGCCAATCAAATATGTAATTTTCACTTCCTGGAATAGCTATGTAAGTACTTACCTAACTTCCAGTATGCGCACTTGTCCCAGCTCATTGGTCACATTGATGCCCACCTTAGTAAAAGCATTCGACGCCTTAACATAGTGTTCAGGCATATCCGGCGAAGGCAAGGGGTCTAAGTCTGTGTGCAAGAGTAAAAAAAAACGAGAAAAATTAAAATGAAATTTGATGCTCAATATTTTTTGCAAAACCACATAACACTCCACTTAATTAATTTCCTTTTTGTATTGAACATAAATAAGAAGATAAACAAGATTAATCAGAGGAGTGGACAATCGTTAGGGGTTAGGCTGCGTGGGTGGAAATTCTGAACGGTAAATAACTGCGTGTGTCTGCGGATGCCAAGTGTTTTGTCTAACAAACAGGAAATTAAACATTGTTGCTGTTTTCGATTTGAGATGGCTGTTAGAAAATGATAGGAAATGGACATACATATGTATGCACTTGTTGAAAAGACCTAAATACATATATGACAACTTGTTTCAATGTATGTAAGTAAAATATTGACAGTCGGCATTTGACAAGCGCTCATTTTGATGATTATGTCGCTCAATCACGTCACGCTTCCTTGTTTATGGCTTGGCATTGTTTTTGTGCGTTGCTATGCGCGTATAATTTGATTTTCTTTTGGCACGTGACTTCGCATTTTTTTTGTTTGCTCTCATACAAGAATGTCCTCATTACTTATTTTACTCGTATGGCGTCGAATGAGAGATGAGAATTTATAGATGTAATTTGTATGAATAATAATAATAATAACAATTCTCTAAGAAGCGATGCAAGCAATATTTTAAGTGCTTAATGTGTTCGAGTTAAAAAAAATAATGTAATTGCTTATTTATGTTTAGAATTTGGTGTCCTCTAAAGAGGAATAATGCGGGACTAGGATAATGGCAAGTAGACTAAAGTTGTCTGCTTTTTAATTGCCAAATTAAATTTTTGATGAGTAAACATGTCAGCTCTCGGGATGGATAAAATTTGCATTAACCCAGCAGAAAATTTCTAACTGCTTTATGTGTAGTTTAGCAGAAAATATGCAATTCCTTCTTGTGTGAACAAATGAACATTTCTGGACTAACTCAGGGCGATTTCAGGATAATTTCGTGACTAGTTTTGGAAAAATTAGAGACTAGTTCTGGCACAATTAGAGACTAGTTCAGGAACATTTCGGGCCAAGGTTAGGACCATTTCGGGACTAGTTCTGCATTGTTTTGGGTCTAATTAGCGACCTTATCGGAATTATTTCAGGACCATTTTCTTCGGGTTAATTTGGGGACTAGGACGGGACTTGTTCAGGACTATTTCAAGGACCATTTCAGGGTCAGTTCGGAACTAGTAAGGGTACTTTTAGGACCGTTTCAAAACGTGTTCGTAATCTTTTCGGGTTCACGATTTTTTCAGGGCCACTACAGGCCAATTTGGAGACTAGTTCGGGATCATTTTGGGGTAGCTCGAGATTAGTAACGAAATAATACAGAAATAGTGCTGTACTGTTCACGAAGTGGTTATGAAAAAACCCCGACCAGTACCGACAGAATGAAATTAATGTAATTTTTAATTTTTAACCTAACCTAAGTATTTATGTAAGTGACTGAATCGAATAAACGAATAGTCGATATTAATTTCAAATACAACTTCATCAGTTCCCGTAATTTTTATCATCGCTTACGAATTCAAAAATTTTTAGGCTTTAAATGATAAAAAATGTATTACTATTGATAGTCTGCCTCTTCAGTTTTCCTGCATATCTTTTGTTACTTCAGTCTTTTTTTTTGTTTATACTCACCGCCATGTAGACGCTCATGTTCCATGCGAAACGATGCTAAGCTCGGATCCTGGCGTATACGCTCGGGCAGCGCACGCCATACTTGTAAGGCACCTTCTGTAACTTCGCTGTAAGAAAAATCAACAGAAGGAAAGTTTGTTAATGACAAGTTTGTTGGGTTTAAGAGAGCTTAAGTATTTTAAGAATAACTAAGTAAATATTAAGACAATCGTTTGGCAGCGAAAACGAGCATAATTAATCAGCATTACGCACTTTCGCCGACCCTGTACTTATGTTGCTGTTAAATACTTCGGTTATTGACTTGTCGAAATTTGCCTAAGTGAAATCTGGTGGCGACTTTGGCGCGTGGCTCTGAGCAATTGTATGCATGTACGTATGTAAGTTTTTATATGCAATCCTAATTAAAAATCACGCATTTATACATACATAGATAAGACCATTGATTTATAGTATGTATACAACATAACCTGTAAATTATAAAAAATGATCCAAATGACAGCTTTCGCGTGCTCATATTAGTGACATCCAAACAGTCTTAATAAAGAATGTGCTCGCTGTCATTTAACTAATTAGTTATCAAATTAATCCATTGAGCTAGCAAAGCGATCAGTATATGCAGTACATTTAATTAAATGATTAGGGTTAAGAGCTTGCCGATTTCTAATGAAATAATTAATTATGATTTAAAACTTATTGCATTTCTATAATGGTAATGGCAATAGTAAATTTATTCGTAATCAATATGACCAAAATTTTTTTTACAAAAAACTGTAACCCACAAAAATGAAGGAATTCTTGGAATACTAACTGCCAATTTCACGAAACCAATTTAATTGAAAAGTAATTTTAATTTTTTGAATTTTATATGGAAATTGACAGAAAATAAAAAAAGCATTTTCCACTTAAATTGGTAAAGGTTTTTAGTTTTATTAAAAATAAATAACAAAAAATCTATTTATATGTACATATTCAGGGGTAGGCACTCGAAGTGTTACCAATTAAAAATGCTATAATTTGGTTTGGTTTGCTTTTGTTTTATTCAAAAACCTCAGTTCATCATAAGAACAAGTCAGGGTTTAAGAAAAATGGATTACTGACTATTGGAAAGGGCGCGTGGCACCTTCCATATAAAGCGAATATTTTAACCTGCACATCTCTGGTAATGGTAATGATAATGACGTCACCATTGTATTGGTAATATTAGTTGCATTGTAAATGATAATGATTTTGATAACGGTAATGGTGATAATAATCGTAATAATGTTAATAATGGTTGTGGTAATGGCAAAGATAACGACAATGGTAATGGTAATGAAAAAGGTATAGGTAATATCCAAACCGAACTATGCCGTATATCATATTTAGTATAATTTTTCGTATAAAATTTTGTATTTCCAAAGGAATTGGTAGCAACTAATTTTTATTTGAACTAAAAAAAATGCATAAATAACCAAAAAGGCGTTGAGGGCTGAAACTTATATGTATGTAAATTTGTATTAAGTTCATGTAACTTTGATTTCTATGCTTTTTTCCCCCCAGGCATGAAACGTAAATACTATGCATTTCCGCTTAATTACATCTATGACGACTATGTGCTATGTATGTATAGGTACATGCTAAGCTGGTTACCCAAAAACACTTTAATTTAAGTTAATTAGCCTAACATTCATGGACACACCCACTCAATAATGCTGTTTATTGTTCTATACACAAATGCATTATGTAAGAAAAAGTATACTAAGCTACGGTAAATATTTTGACGCAAGCAATTGCCGCGATTCGCTGGCTATAAATACCTAATGATTAATACATAGCATCGCTGGTTATTTTAGTCAATGAATTATAAATTCAGCATGCATAACATAAAACAGAAACCGAATGAATGAGAAGGAGCTGCAATTGAAATCATAATCAAATATGTAAATTTTTTTCGCTATCAACAACGACAAATAAATAAACCAGAGGTGGGTAGTAAATTGACGCGAGTGGTTTGTAGTTTCCAGCAAGTAAGTTTGTTTATGTACGATTACTTAGCGGGAATGCATAAATATCTGAAAATACACTGGTGAGAAGGCGAGTGGCTCAATGTAAGGATAAGTGGATAAATGTAAACGAACAGGCGGCCGCTGTGGTGCAGTGGTTAAATAGCAGCGTGCGCTTTCAAGTTCAAGGCCGGTTCAACTCAACATCAGAAAAAAAAATAAAGTTTTTTTCTAATAGCGGTCGCTCTCGGCTGGCAATGGCAAACCTCCGAGTGTACATACATATTTCTGCCATGAAAAGTAGCTTCTCATAAAGGTCCCTCCTCTTTGTGTGGCAACAACAACGCGCACGCCACAAATCGGAGAAAAAGCTCGACCAAACACTTAAGAGATTACTTTAAAACTACTTCGAAATTATACCGAACTAGCCTAAAATTTTTTCCAAATGTTACTTTATTTTACTTTATCCCGAAATATTCCCAAAATTATGCCGAACTAGGTTTGGAACATTCCTGAACTTGTCCCGAAAATGTTGCTAACCTGTCCCGAAATGTTCCTGAACCTGTCTCGAAATGTTCACTTGTGCAAGAGGGAATTACAGATTTGCTGCTGGGTTAACGAGAGCTAAAAAGGTGTTTCGCCATCTCAGCCTCTTCAAGGCAGTAATGATATTTATGGCGAACACAGTTAGGTGTTTCAGTTCCAAGAGGTCAAGTAGTTTGCATTCCCACAAGTTTTCTGCAGATAGATCATCTGAGATTGAGTTTCGCTTTCCCTTGAGATGACTTGGAGACTTCTTAATCTTCAATTGTAACCGTAAAAGCTTAAACAGACGGCAGCGTTGATCGGGATTAACTGGGATTTAACCCGGATCTACTGCAGTTAATTCCCGAGTTGATCCGGATCACGCTGCCGTCTGTTTAAGCTCTAAGCCATGAGGCGAGAACTTGCTATACTCTGTGCCTCATGGCGACTCATTCTGGACTACTTTCTTTAGGCATTTTTTTGCAAAATTTTTTGCAGGGTAATTATGCGTTTTCGCATCACATAATTTGTAGTTGCAAACTTGCCGCGCGACTGCAATTATCGCGATAACCAAATAAAGTCAGCAAAACTGATTTTCTGCATGCTTTGATTTGATTGCAATTTCTACGTTAGCGGAGCAAAACGGAAGCTGAATCAGTTTTATGTAGAAGTAATTAATATCACAATCAGTGCGTTGCAGTTGTGGCGTCTGATACATGTGTACATATGTACATATGTATGATCACGTACATTTATTGCCAGCATCAAACCGCCGAGACCGCATTGCAACAATCAAAGCGTTGAATGCGCGCCAGAAGATTTCCTTTAGCTTCAAAGGCGCGCGCGCTGCTGGTTGCTTTCAATTTAGAATTTCAATTTTTATTGTACAATGCACAGACGTACATATGTATACTTACGAGTATTTCTGGCTAACTGATTACATTTTTAGACGCGCTCTGTATCGTTATTGTAAATTGTGGCTGATCTGTCAACTGGTCTGATGCGAGTATTCATGCAAAGCCACTAATCTCAATTTAGATGGATGACAATAAAAATCCAGAAATCTACATCAAATGCGCAACCATGAAAACCTCAAATTCAAAATCAAGCGCTGAGAATATTTCTTAGCTATGTACCCGTATTTCCTTTATAGTTAAACATGAATACCTACAGTGGCGCAACTATAAATGAAAACGCGATATTTTAAAAATTTTTGGCAATACACTATTTTCGTTTAATTATTTTTTATAACTTTTTATGAAAATATAGCTCGTTGTCTAACAAAATCATGTAAGTGCGAATTTCAAATTTTCTGCGAAAAATTGAAAAATTCACCAAAGTTTCATTAAAATTTCCAGTTTCTTAATTCGATTTCTTAGAAACATTCAGTTTTGCACCAAATTCAATTTTAGTTTGAAGTAGCTGGGATTTGCCGTTGAGTTTTGGATTTGTTTTTGTTTTTGTTGAATGTGTTGCTCATTTTCTTCATATAAAAAATTTTGGAACATAACTACTTTGCATGGAAAAAATTAGTAACACATATTATTAGCCACTTGAGACTTGCACTTGATTATAATAAAATTGAATGGGCTATAAAACTGCACACCAAATTTTTTTCTAAAGATGCTGATTAAAATGTTTGAAAATTTGCGGGAATTTTGTTGAAATTTTTTCGATTTTTCTTCCTTTTGGCCTCGCTATTTATATTGTCGCCACCGTACACAATTGTCAAAGTATGTATGTATACTAGGGGGGGGGGGGGTCTAAAATAAGTAAACTCGGAATTTTAATGCTATTTTTTATTTTGAAATCAAAAAATATTTAGAGGTCGCTCATGCGTTCAAAGTTTTTCATGTATTTTATATGGGGAAAATCAACTTTTCGTAGAAATGGTATGGAATTCTTGGATATCAATATTTTTCGATCGGAAAACTATAGTGCTCTTCGAAAAAGAAACAGAGGTATTTTTTTCACGGTATAGAACAATACTCGAGGGTGAGAGTATACAAATTCCGTCTTTACTTTTCCCCCCACACATGCATTTTTGGACCACCCTAATGCACACATTTCGCGTGCGCTTGAGTTTACAATTTTATTTTTAAAGTGGCTGCTCTAAAGACAGATTACGTGAAGATTAAATGGTAAATCACAGTCCGCAACATTGAGAATATCTGCATATGTATGTATGTATGTAGGTTCCGTGCCTGGTCATTGAAGATGAAGGCATCTCAAGCTGTGCGGAAATTTGTATTGTACAAGTATACATGTATATAGAAAGTACTTATTTATTTATGTTAGTGTCCAAGTCGTACCCTCAGGAGGCTCTCAAGTTTCCTATCTTTGAGTTTATAAATAAAAAAAATCTCTAATCATAATTTTTAAATTACTGTAAAAGACCGCATATAAAAACAAAAGCTAGAACCTAAGCGCACAAGTGCAAGTACATACATACATACATACATATGTATGTAGTTAGTAATTTGGTACAGACGACCAAGGCGCAGATTGCAGTCTGATAGCTACTTGAGGTTTTAGTACAATGAAACAGAATTTAATGCGATGATATTGTGGTTTTACGACAGTGCGGTTATGATATATATACATATATGAAATCTAAGCTGTGCATTTGGGCGCGCTTATCATTACAAAAATTGACCAACAGACAAAAATTGATGTATAAATATCAATGCAACTAGCGACCATAAAAGAAGACCCTATAGGAAAATCCAAATAAATAAATCAAATGCTCGTTGTTTGGATTTTTGAATCGATTCGAATCGAAATAAAAATCATCGATGCAGGAGGAAATCGTCAAAAAATCAAATCCAACTTTGGTTGTGAAGAAGGCTTTTCCTTCAATGGTTTCTCATTTGGCTTTAATTCCACATGTGGGTTTGGCTCACACTCTCTCAACTGATGTTATTTCCTCTGGAATCTCAAATCCTCCACCCACACAGGTGTGGATGGCTCTCTTGTTAAATAAACAAACTGTGGCGCTCTGGTGTTTCCGCTGAAAATCTTTTTTAATAAATCGTTGTCCTTGGAGGGTATTTGTCGATGCCTGGAAACTGCTATGTATAATTCCTCACTTTAGAAGTGGAAATAAAAGTGATTTAATTACATAATTATAGACCGATCTCGAAACTTAGCAATGCGCGGAGGCTTTTTGCCAGTGACATCAAAGATAAGATATATTTTTCTGTTACATGTTTAATTTGTCCGAATCAGGATGGGTTCCTATCCGGTGGTTCTACAGTCACTAACTGGGCAGATTTTTGCGAGTACAGCATCTCAACATTTTCTGCTGGTTCTTGATTGACAAATTCCCTTCCATAGGTCTTCATTCAGCTGCAATTGCCTAAGTGTTATCACAATCGGATGTGTTGTGAGTTACACACACAAGGTAGCATTCTAGGTCCACTACTTTTTGTCTCATTTGGTTCTTGTTTCACTTTCGCTAATTATTATTATTTTTCATACAGATGATTTAAAGATTTATTCAGGTGCTAAGAACTCCGCTGACTTAATGAAACTCTAATGCGAGCTGAATATGAAAAAATGCTTTTATGTTTCATTTTATTCTCCTTTTTCTTCTTTATTGGCGCTGCAATGTCCTAAGCGATTTTTGCCGAATCAAAAACAGCACTCCAGTCGTGGGGCTTTGTAATACCCCGCCTGAATGACACCTATACAGATGGCTCCAAAGTCGAGGGTGAAGTTGGAGGGGAGGAGGCGTTTTCTCACGCAACCATCCTCTGAAAATATCTTTTAGTTTACCGAACTACTGCAGCATTATCCCAAGCTGAGATTTGAGTAGCTTTGAACCGAAGTGATGGGAAGAGACGTCTTCCAGTCAAAAAAAAAAAATGTAAACATTAGTTTACCAAAGATTCAGTAAGCGAAGCTTTCATCGCTTTGTTGATGACTAAGTTTGTTCTGTTCGTGTAACTGGTATTTCCTGCCTGTGCAGAAAGAGCTTCTTGAATTCAGACAACCACTTATTATAGGAATTTTTTAATAGAATATTTCTTTCTAAATATTTTGGACAAAAGTAAGGTTGAAAATTTTTAGATATTGCATATGATGCATAGCAAAAACATTTTTCTAATTTATCTCCACCTTGTTATGGCCGCTTTATGGGTTTACTATTTAGTAGGTTTTTTTGAAATTTCCAGCAAAATTATATAGTCAACTGATTCCGAATGTCTTACACTTTTCTTTGCTCTGCTCTGCTTGAATTATTTAATGTTAGCCAGAAGAAAAAGAAACCAGAACTCAACATGGTTAACTATTCATATTAACTCATCAAAAGTTACTTGCTATTTCAGCTTTTCCTACAGGGAATTTACCTAACTAATTCGCATACAAAATATATTTATGTATGTTGCAGCACGCATATGCACCGCTCTTCATTTTCGTTCTCATAGTAAGCCGCACATTTATGTTTGTTTGTTTGTACGTTTGTTACAATTGTGCTTACTGCAAGCTGTTAGGCAAATGCGGAAATGCTTTTTCACAATAACTAAACAAATGAAATATGATAGCATTAAATAATTTTGAGTGCACACTTGGGTGAATCATTTTTTGCCTTGTAAAATTGTTTTTTTTTGTAGAATGCAGTTATATTTTTATTTTGAAGGCTACTTAATTTGTTCAAACATACATATATATGTAGCTCTTTTATTTAATGAAATATCACATTATGCTAGGTGTGCAATGTATAAAAAAATAGGAGAGGGAAAAGTTGCACACATCTGTAAAGGTTACTGATCTGTGCATTGCTCTTAGTTCGCCTAAATTATATATGTATGTACATTGATGATATCTACTAGATAAGTATGTATGCATCAAAAATGCATAAAAATAAAAGAAGGCTTGTTTCAACGGAATTTTGGATCCAATTGGAACCAATTTTAATATTAAAAATATCGCAAGGGTAACGTACATTTGAAATTGGTTAAATCTAAAGATGATAATTAATTATCGGTTCCAAGATCCTCCACAGCCTACAATATAGCTGATGCCATAGACGGGCGACGCACAGTGCAACAGAATCTCTAATAGATGATTTAAATGTCCAATATGGAAACATTATTGGTATGCTGGGAAATGCATATCGGTGCATATAATTCAGTCTTGAAGACAGGGTCGCAAAAGTAGTTTCTTGCACAGAGCAACTGAAGCAAAGTGCACGTGTTATGTGAAGTGGCGCCATTTGTTTTTTAAGCTTTTAGTTGAAAAATATTTCGAAGAAGGTTGCCACCTGTTTTTAAAGTCGAATTCAAATAAATTATACTCGAGTTAAAGTGTCAAAGAGTGTTTGGAAATGTTCAGCTTCAACATGTAGAAACTTGTGAGGTATTTGTGGAAGGTTGCCACCTGTTTTAAAAGTAAAATTTAAATACAATTATATTATAGGCTAAATGAGTTACTGCAATATAGGTTTTAATGGAAAGAGTCTTGAAAAGGCTACATTTCTAAGCTACACATGTAGAGCAGGGTTTCCACATGTTTGAAAATTCAAATTCAAATCGAATTACGGGAATTAGGAAATTTGAATACATACGTACGTAGCACATAGTTAGTATCAGGCGAAGGAGGTTTAAAAAAGTTGCCAACGGTTTAAAAAGTTAAATTTAAACTATTCAAAAATATTAACAATATGGGTATCAATCGAAAGGAGTTTGAAATGGCTTTATTTCTAAAGAAATTGTAAGTAAGAAAAAGTATCACAAGAGAGAGGTTTAGGAAAGTTTTAGTTGGAAAATATTGTGAAGATAATTAAATTAAATTAAATTTAAAATCTTCTGTTTAGGTATGTTGAGCAACCTTTTTGAAAATACGTTCCAAAATAAAGCTTCTCTAAATTTCTCTTGTTTGGCATTCATATTCAAGTAGCACATATGTCTTGTTATTTAAATTGGTATTGAATTTATCTAAACAGTTGGCAACTCCTTCAAAAATTTTTTAAAAATTTAGCCTTCTAAACTTCTCGTTTGGCACCCATATTCAAATAAGTCATCAACTTGTTAATCAAGTTCATTCGGAATTTCCAAGCAGGTGGGAACCGTCCTCAAATGTTTTTTTTTCGAAATAAAGCTTTTTAACACAGCACTATTCAAATATTATAATTGACTTGTTAATTAAATTGATTTTGAATTATGAAACAGGTGGCAACCCTCTTCAAAAATTTGCATTTTAAGTTCAGATTCTTAATCAGCACCACGGAAAGTGCCTACATACATAGATATTTTTGCGTCCATTAATTAAGTTTATCATTTTTGTATCCTCTTTTAGGAACTCTGCCACACTGTGCGACGCTGAAGTAGCCCAACTAGAAACTGACATTAAAAATTGAAATTACTGAAATCCTCGTTCTACTCAAGATTTAAGTCGTCAGCATGGAAACTTCTACCTCGCTGTGGGAAACATAAAATTACCTGACATAACATAGTAAGTAGATTTATGCAGCAGCAAATGATGGCGTCTAGTCCTCGTCCATAAACAAATACTCTACCCAAACGTCAAAGCCAACAACACTTAATCATTTCCACTGATGATTTACTTTGATTTTCCCTATATTATATTCAAGGATTACGTTATACTTTCAATCAATAGTTTTTAGTTTATATTTTTTTTTTTGGAGCGGTTGCTTGTCCTATTATTACTGTCACATAACTACTTTGAAACGGCCTTCATTGATGATGTTGATTTGTTTGCTTGCCTATTCGTAGGCGTGCAAACGTAAGAATTATTTTTGTCACTATGCTATTTGATAAATGATTTCAGCGCCGATAAACATACAACACATAAAAGCACATACATACATACATATATATAACTACTTATATATATATATGCCATTTATATACTTTACTTTACTTTATATGTGCATATCTTCCTTTCGGTGTCAGCGTTCTTTCTTTTTTGTTGTTTTGTATTTTTTCGTTTTTTTCCCCATAGTTTGTCATTTTAAATTAACCTTGACTGATGTTCACTTTATTAATTGAATCAAATTTCCTTTCATCCTCACTCGCTTGTCTCTTTACGCCCTTTTCATTTACGTTCCATGTGTCGTGTTTTCATTATTAATTTTTATCCAACCGCCAGAGCACGTCATCATCCTTTTTTCGTTGGCTTGTGGCTGCAGAAACACATGTGTTAACATGCAAGCTTTTCAGCCGAGAAATACTCAAATGTTGCGTGTTGGCTTCAGCGAAGGCCATGCTCGGCTATAAAGATTCATTTCGGTTTCTAAAACTAAGGGAAATTTTGCCAATTTTTTATTTTTGTAAAATTCTTTAAAAATTAAACATTTATTATACACAAGTCTTTTGTTTTGTAAACAAAAAATGTTTGCGCACCTCTCGCAGGGATTTCAAAAAATCTACAGAAAAATTTTAACACTCTAATTATCGCGGAGGCGGCAATGTGAAACAATAGGGCCACTGCCTGAGGTCTTCTGTGCGCATAAAATTCTATCAAAAAAGGAGTCTTCCAATAGGATAGGTCTCCTAAGGAGGCAAGATGGCAGCTTTACGTACGATAGCAGTAAGACTCAGAACCTCCTGCTTTAAGTACATTTTCTAGGCTCTTCGGTGTAGCATGATCTGATGACTCTTGACCCCACGAAACACACGGTTTGAACGGGTCACTGTCCAATTGGTATTCATGCAGTAAGGCTGAAAATACTACCGGACCCCTATGTCGCAGTTGCTCGGGGCGAATACAACAACTGCTTTATGGATCACATGTTATGTGCATGATGTCGATATCGATGTTTAACTGGGAGATAGTGATAACCAAACACTGAACAACCGGCCCTAAATCTGCCAGACAATTTGAATATCTTGACTTCTGCGCCATCTGGCGTGTTCAGTTTCGTTCGAACACTGGAAAAATTGCGTAAAATTCGGTTCGCTCGGCTTCGGCATCAAAAAGTAATGTTCGGTCGTTCTCCCTTTATCCGTACTCCATTATTATGGACAAATTATGATTTCTACACTTTGGGTTTTACTTATTTTTGATACGGAATGCTGTGAAATTTTACTTATCAAGACAAATGAAAAATTTATATCGCTCATTTACTTAAATATTGTCATAATCCAAATTCTACAAATTTTGAGTTGATTATGCAGAAATGACCTCCACCTCTTCTTCTATGTGGCTTCATTTTTACCATGGGTGCATATGTGAACTGTATCTATTTTTCATTACACTGTACAGCATTTGGTAGGGCATTCAACCAAAAAAACTTTTTTAAGAGACTGAGTCATGAGTAAAAAGTAATTTCTCCGTAATTTTCGAAGTGAACCTCCGAAATGGAGATATGGCCTTCGAAGTTCGAAATTGGACCTTTGGTAAAAAAATTAAATTATTGCATGTAAAAAGCAAAAAAAAGTAAAAATACAGACGTGGTGCGCCTTTTACTCTCATTTATATGGTATATAAATTTTTTTGTGAAAACTTATATTACAATTAAAAACTATTATTATTTTTTATGAATAAGGCCATTACTATTTCAGAAAATTGTGAACCGATTTAAAAAGATTCATATCGTTGTAAAGTTGATTTAACCCCCTTTCTTGTGATGTACATATTTGTATACTTCGTATATAAAAATTTTAGAAAAAACACATTTAAGAAAAAAAAAATAACTTTTTTTTGTTTAAAAAAATAGTTCAAACCAAAGAAATGGCTACCCGATATTTAAAAAGTTGGTATCGTTGTAAAGGCGATTAGACTCTCTTTCTTCTTATATGCATATTTGTATACTTCGTGAATAAAAATTTGATAAAAAACACTAAAGAGGAAAAAATGGCTTTTTTATCATCAAAATTTTAAACAAAAAAATTACTTACCGATTTTTAAAAAAATGGCATCTTTGTTAAGGCGATAAGAAAGAGGGTTTAATCGCCTTTATAACGATTTCAACCTTTTAAAAAACTTTTTTGTTTAAACTTTTTTTATCAAAAAAAGGTATTTTTTCTTTAAATGTGTTTTTCTCAAATTTTTATATACGAAGTATACAAATAGGCATATCGAAGTTCAAAATTGGTTGCAATATAAGGAATTTAGTTTTTCGAAAACCTGAACTTTGACCCCTTATAGCACCTGTAAGATAAGTTTGCACAAAAAAAGTTATATACCATTTAAATAAAAGCAAAAGCAGGACTACGTCTATATTTTTAGGTTTTTAGTTATTTACATGCAATATTTAAATATAACCTCTTACCAAAGGTTCTATTTCGAACTTCGAAGGCCCATATCTCGATTTCGGAAGTCAACTTCGATTAACGGAGAATCACTGTTTATGACTCAAGCTCTTAAAAAAAATGGTTTGGTCCAATACCCAAAAAAAAAATTTGATGTTGCCGTACGGTGTTATTTATGCTGCTAGGAAAAATAGTTTTTGGTTGTTGTAAATTTTTTTTGAAGAAATAAATAAACGATAATTTTTTGTATGAATTTTAAGATTTTCTTGAGAGCTGCAGTCAGGCCTTAAGTAAAAAGTGAAGAAAAAATTTACTTTCCTTCGTGTCAATTAATGGTCAATTTATTACTACTTGCCATAGGACATAAGAGCATTAAAACTTCGAGATTATTGTTTTTGACCACCCTAATGTACATACATACATTGAACGACTATCATGTATGTATGTATGTATGTATACTAGTCAGTTATCAAAACCATTTCGAAGATTTTCGGTGCATTTCAATTTATTTTATTTCTGCACAACTTCATTCACCCAGCAACGTACAACCAAATCATATATACATATATGACTATAATTTGTATTATTTAACTTACAACTAAAATAAAAAATTAGCAATATTATTAGACACGCAGCAAACGCTTCTTTCCGTTAACTATCCATACAAAAGAACTCAAAAATCACGTGCCAAACTGCAGAATATTTAGATAGAATGAAATTAGAGCTGAAACTTGATTCAATTGAATGATAAAGGTAACAAAGCAGCGTAGAAAAAGGCAAAAAATAAAATAAAATAAAATATACAACAAAATTGGTGCGGTGCATTGTTGACAGAAATAGTCAAAGAGAAGCGCAACAACAAAAAGTAACAGTAACGCAAAATAGCAATAAACCAAATAGAGCACAATAGACTAAAAAAACAACATAGAAAAATTTTATTCAAACGTGACTTCGAGTGTGTTTGCCAGGGCAT
>NW_016167087.1:0-22358 GCF_001687245.7 Rhagoletis zephyria | reverse complement strand
TTTTTTTTTTAGAGTTTTTTTTTACACATCTTCTCATTGCTTTTGTAGTTTATTGGTGACTTGTCATTACTAAGTATGTGTATGCATAAAATATCAGCGATTTACGCATACAATAATGGACACAAAAAATTCTCTTTTTAACATTTAAGTGAAGTTGTGCAAAAAAAGTGAAAAAAACGTTTGCGCATACCCAGCATTTAAGTTGCTATCTGGCAATTAGTCGCCGTCACAAGTCAGTATTAACATATCGTATTACATGCATTAAAGTATTTTAAATATAGTATCGACGATGATGGTTGATGGGCGCTTGCGCATGTGCAGTACGTGCGTATAAAGCTGATGAACTTATGATTGTAAAAGCATGCTATATGCATACATATGTATGTATGTATATGCTGGAATATATGTACATATGTATACATAAATGCTGTTGGTGCACTACGCTTTGGACAAACTGTCAGTTATGAAAGAGTTTGCGCATAATTTGCTTTGCTGACACTAATTGTGACAGTTGATGATGGCATGTCGTCGAAAGCGATATTTGCTGTAACTCAGTTGCATCGTTTGAAAGATATGAACAACTACATACATACATCTAAGTTTTTTATATGCGTACGTACTAAAGTGCTGCATAAATCGACTTGAAAGCGATTTAGAAAATTCCGGAAACCCTATCTGAAAACATATATGTAAGACGCTGTATATAATAGCAAAGCCAAATAAGTCCCTAAAATTAACGAAAAACAGCTAAAAAAATTATAAACGCTGTATGCAATAGTTACCACGAATTAGTCCCGTAAACATCGAATTGCATGTCTATTCTGCACGTTACCGAAGATTTTGTAACCGGAAAATCGTGTTACCAAAAAATGTTACCAGTTCTTGTCACCGCGATTCTACGTACGTTGGTAATGCAGTTCAAATATTCAGCAATTCAGCTATGAAGAATTGTGCAAATCCTGGCATTGCATATTTCACGGGGCAATAATTTGTTACCAGCTTATAAGATGGTAACAAAATTTACCGGTTACAAGAGTATACAGAATGCGAAAAGGGTTTAAAAATTGACAGGAACTTTATTTACCGGTTACAAACTTTTTATTACCAGCGCAGAATATACCTGTTAGTGGAAAATTCCGAATTTTTTCCAAAAGTCCCGAATTATGCCGAAAACCCCGAATTATTACCACCCCAAGTAGTGCCGAATTCCCAGAAATAATCCCGAATCTCCACAAAGTTCCGAAAAATCTCCGAAACCCCCTGAAAAAGTGGTAGACGCTGTATATACTATATAATATAATATATCCCAAATTAGTCTTTAAAATTCTCAAAAACCCTGGAAAAATTATAGAACCTGTATGCTACAGTTGTCACGAATTAGTTCCGAAAAAATCAAATCAGTCGGAAATTCCGAATTTATTCCGAAAATCCCAAATTTATTTCGAAAATNGTAATCCCAAATTAGTCTTTAAAATTCCCAAAAACCCTGGAAAAATTATAGAACCTGTATGCTACAGTTGTCACGAATTAGTTCCGAAAACATCAAATTAGTCGGAAATTCCGAATTTATTCCGAAAATCCCAAATTTATTTCGAAAATCGCGAATTAATACCACAGAGTTCCAAACATCCTGGAAACCCCTTTAAAATTTGCTAGACGCTGTATAGAACAGTAATCCCGAATTAGTACCGAAATAATCCCAAAACGGCGAAATATCACGAAAACACCATCAAAACACTACATAGACGCTCACACATAAATTCAAAATTACCGAATAAAAATTTCATGAAATACCAACAAAACTTTAAATCTGCCAGGAAAAATTTGTAACATTTTACAAAACTCTTCTCGGAAAGCCCTGAAATATTCAGAAATGGTCCCGAATAAATCCAAAAACTACAAAAAAGAAACCTGTAAAATCCGAAAAAATCCAGAATCCTGCCAAACCCCAGAAAAAATTAAATTAAAATATTCTCCTACTCCTCCTACTTAATGAATGAATAATAGATTGGCACTTTCACAATATGTCAGTGTTTGGCCGAGCTTCTCCTCCGATTTGTGGTGTGCTNATTAAATTAAAATATTCTCCTACTCCTCCTACTTAATGAATGAATAATAGATTGGCACTTACACAATATGTCAGTGTTTGGCCGAGCTTCTCCTCCGATTTGTGGTGTGCTCCTTGATGTTGTTGCACAAAGGGGAGTCTTACGCCGACTCCGAACGGCGATTTTCTTTTTGTAAGAAGCTATTTTCATGGCAGAAATACACTTACTTACTTGTAAGTAATAATAACAAACAGTATCGCTTATTGTTCAGGTGAAACCAAGTGCGTTTGTGCACCACTTTAGTACGTATATACGTATAATAGAGGTTCTTGACTTGACTTAGAATATCAATTAGAAAGGTAAAATACATAAATTATTCCTCTTAAAATCCAATTAAATAAAATTTAAGAGTAAACTCAGTTTAAGTGTTGCCAAGTTGGTAAAGGTAGGTGCAGTGAAAACATTTGCACTCCAAGGTAANGGGCAAAATACATAAATTATTCCTCTTAAAATCCAATTAAATAAAATTTAAGAGTAAACTCAGTTTAAGTGTGGCCAAGTTGGTAAAGGTAGGTGCAGTGAAAACATTTGCACTCCAAGGTAAAGTACAACTTGTTTAAAATGCCGTAGTGCAGCATATATTGCATCAAAGCTGGTACATATATTTGCTTCAGCATCTTTAATGCACACATTGAATCAGGAAAGCAGTACTACTGGGATGCGGTGCGGGAGGGACATGTGGGTAACGATTTCGTGGCATGGTTCGGAACCCTTTTGTAGTATAACCACAGAACATGCTGACATCCCATTAATGTTCTTTCCTTAAGCATGCCTTAATTTGGGTAGAGAGTAATGCCAAACTTTCACTTGGTATTTCGCAAAACACTGCTTCCTTCCCTATCATCTTAGACATCAATCCCATGCAAAAAAATCAATACATGAGGCAAAGTAAAAAAAACTTAGACCTTTCGACACCTATGTCAGCTGTGCAGAAGAAGAGAGAGAAACTTCGTTAACAAGTACATACTGTCGGTCAACACCTTGACCGATTATCTCACCCTAATCCGCTTTATAGCGATATCCAGCAGTATCTCAGGACGGAAGAGAAGGACAATGTGTCTAGTTTATATGAATGCTAGCAAGGTATAGTTATTTGGTCATAAGTTTCAGTATATACGACGACACATTCAATAACAGACTGAGGCTGATCGACTGTGCCAGCATCCGAAACATGGTAGTCTGCCAGCCTAGGTTCCAGTATAAAAAGATCATCAGCCTACTAGGCTGTCTCAAGATGACCAGAAAACAAATCGATTGTATTGTGACACATAGAGGGGAGACATATTTCTAGTGTCTCACTCGGCGCTGTGCATAAAAAATTGTGCGTTTAATTACATTACAACATAAAAGAAACCGATATAGGCCTTCAGTGGGTCCACATTCCCCGATCATCACGTATTGCCGTCGAATAAGTTATCAGATTTCAGCGAGATCAAAACAGTAACTGGTACAACGAGGAATGGCACGGCGCGCCATTACAGCGAAAAAGGATGCCGCCTACATGGACACGCTGAGGTCAGGCGGTATGAAACTTATGTGGAATCGAATTTGAGAGCTGAAGGAGGATGTGAGACGGCCAAATTACGCGAGTGGAGTGAGGGGATGGCCTGCATGAAATACGCCCCAAAGTTCTATCATTAAAACAAGGCTGCTTAGATACTTTAAATAACAGATCAAATTTTGCGAGAACAGTGATAAAGTTATGAAGGGTACACTTATTCGTCGAAAAAGAGGAGACCGATGTCATCGGCATAAGCCTGCAATTGCAAATTAGGGGAGACTACTCTTCAAAAACGACTAACACGAAGTAATTTGGAATCGTACTCAACAGCAAACTGCCGTGGAAACTTAATGTGGGGAGCGGGTGAGGATTTTGGGCTGCAAATGGGGACTTTCTCGTGCTCTTTCGTACTGGATATTCACAGCAATCGTTAATTGATACGGTGGCTCGCAACCATAAAGAAGACATTGTTTAAAAGACTGGGGGGTATTTACAGGCACTCAATGATCAGTTTAACTTGTGCCTTCAGGACAACACCGAAAGCGGCGCCCTACGCAATTTTATACTTATATGACACAACTGCCGCGAGGCTTTAGACGCAGGGCAGCTTGGATTCAGGACGTATGGTCACAGTATTATAGCGTCATCCTTAAGCGGGCGAATAGACTACGTGATCCCGCGCCTTAGTTTTGAAAGGTCCCTATAAGCTAGAATAGAGGTTGACGGTTGGCGAAAGGGCGTGGAGTGAAAGAGGAACACAACGCACATCAACACAGATGGTTCTTAAATGAGCGGAGGAGTAAGGCCTATAGTAAATATATTGCAGTGAACCGATAATTCATAGGTGCTTTAGGCTATCAGATCATTGCCGTATCTAATAAGCCGAGGTGTTTGTATTTACGGAAGCGGCAGCTATACTACATACATGAAATTAAATCGACAAGCGAGCAAATAAACATTTACATATTCAGAAAGTCAGGCGGTCATTAAGGCTCTACTTAGAAACAAATTTGATCGGCGATGCGGACTGTAAGGAGGCTATAAGAAGATTAGCTGTGGCTAAAACCGTCGACTTATATTGAATCCCAGAACACAAGGATGTGGCAAGTAATGAGAGAGCTGACGAGGTAGCCAAGGGTTGAGTCGTCTTAGACGCCTCACTAATGACGATTGTGCCAATTCAGAAGAGCTGCTCATGTACCACCAAGCGAATAGGCTTTGGAAATGAACTCAGGGTTGTAGTGCGTAGTGTGTGTGTAATTCATACGATAGGAAACTTACTGATATTCTAATATCTATCAACACGAAGAACAGACTGGAGGCTTCGGGTAGGACTGCTAACAGGGCATTTTTTGCTAAGAGGACATGCATTTAGTTAGGTCTCATAGATGACAAAAAATGCAGGAAATGTAACTATCACGAGGAAACCGTGTAGGATATAATTTGTAAGTGTCGAGCATTCGGCTGACAAAGGCTCGCGTTACTCGGCAAGGTACAGCTGCAGCGCCTACAGGAAGCAAACGACAAAGGACCAAAGTGTATGGCTGACTTCCAAAACGTACCAATACAATGTTTGGATACTGTTCTACTGCCGTATTTAAACTGTTTGCATATGCAGAGTAGCGAAACATTGCAACCATATACATTGCATATTTGGAATATTTAATAAAACAATANTAGGAAACTTACTGATATTCTAATATCTATCAACACGAAGAACAGACTGGAGGCTTCGGGTAGGACTGCTAACAGGGCATTTTTTGCTAAGAGGACATGCATTTAGTTAGGTCTCATAGATGACAAAAAATGCAGGAAATGTAACTATCACGAGGAAACCGTGTAGGATATAATTTGTAAGTGTCGAGCATTCGGCTGACAAAGGCTCGCGTTACTCGGCAAGGTACGGCTGCAGCGCCTACAGGAAGCAAACGACAAAGGACCAAAGAGTATGGCTGACTTCCAAAACGTACCAATACAATGTTTGGATACTGTTCTACTGCCGTATTTAAACTGTTTGCATATGCAGAGTAGCGAAACATTGCAACCATATACATTGCATATTTGGAATATTTAATAAAACAATAATCACCATTTCGGAATTTTGCATTTTTAAAACACCAATGGTAACCAATAACAAACGAAGCATCAACTTTGTTTCTGATGCGCTGATTGCGCTAGCGATGCGGTTCGATAACTTTTCGGATGGGTTTTGGAAAAGTATACATTGTCAACCAATTGTAGTTCGGCGTTATGGAACATTAAACTTTGTACGTATGCAATGCAATTGACGTTTTGGAAGTCAGCCTATATTTTAAATTTCGCTAAAGGAACGGCAATATTCTTTAACATTGCGTGGGAGCAGTGTATCTGTTACGTATCTGGTAACGCTATGGATGTTGTATCCATCTACGTGAAACCTCTTATGGTCAGCCTGCATACTCTAGCCTAGATGTTTCTATGGCAAGCCTTCTAGGCTTAATTGTGCGAACTGATTTACTCCGCAAGAAATCAGTATTGATCGCTGGGCTTTTATTGACGGCTCAATACCATGTTTTTGTAACTCCTTAGCAAGATGGATGGCTTAAATAAGTAAGTAGATATTTATATTAAAATGGCATATAGGCACATAAACACGTTGAATGTCAGGTTATTGTATGTTTGTATGTATAACACAAGCAATAATAACAATACAAACAACAAAAAAAAGTTACAAGCTAATGCCGAATAGAAAAAAGGCGCACAGTAAAGCAACATCCACACCACTAACAAACTACTCGACAAAGAAAACAAAAAATTAAATGACAAAGAAATCGTGATATTGCAACGATTATGCGCTATTCAACTTTAACAACAACAATGGAGACCAAATAACAACAACCACTGTTTTCTAAATACTACGCATGCAAGAAAAAAAAACTCAAGAAAATAACGTCATTTGTGAGCTGTTGTAAAACACATTTTGACAGACAGGTACCTGCAGTCATCCATCCATCCGTTCAACCGACCATCAAACGAAAGCCAAGAACCAAAACAACAGCATAACAATCAGCAACTGAGCATCTAGCTAACTATTCTACGTGGATACAAGAGAGTTCTACGCCAAAAATACCAAGCAGATAAAGCTGCAGCGCAATGGACGCTTAAGCTACACTGCAGCTAGCCAGTTAGCCAACTAATCTAATCCAAAACTCTGCGAGTCGGCGGGGCTGGTTGCTTCGTAGCTCAATGTGTGCCAAGCCAAACAGCACACATGCGCAGCACACGTTCAACACAAGAGCGAATAAGCTAGCGTACGTTCGACGTACGACGCACGACGCGACGCTGGCATTATCTCAGTCGTGCAGTCGTATCGGCGCGCAGTCAGCTAGTCAGCGTATGGATTGCAGCTATGTAAGTTTGGTGACCAGCTGTGCCTTGCTGATAGTGATGTCCGTCCGTCTGCTTGGCTGCGTGGTGGATTGGCTTGTTACCTGCCAAACCTCTCTTGACGGCTGAGATAGCTGCCTGAAGACAGTCTTTAAGGTTGCATTCGTTTGGTGGCAACGGTGGGCATGTGTTGTTGCATCGCGTACGAATAATCATAAGAACAAAATCAAAAAAAAACGAAGACAGACAATTGCGTAGCATACAAGTGGAGGGCATATGTATAGATATGTATATATGCTGACGACTCTGATTAGATGGACAGTTGTATTGAAAGGACAAAAGGCATAGTATTAAAAACACCAGCGGGTGCATGCACTGAGTGGGACCATAGAGTGCTCGAGCGTAGTGTTAACCTTTAGTTGGTGCAAAAGTTTTAGAAAATTAATATGAAACGAGTAATACATAGTTTCTCTTTTTACGCACCGCTAACACAAATTTATTCGAGATTGGGACATGAGGTCAGGCAGATGCAGGGATGAGAGCATTATGCGGCCTATCTCCTATTTACACGCGACTACAATGGATGAGTCTGGATGTTTAGAGGGAGTGTCATGTTCTACTCGTTACAGCCTGCTGGTTAATGATGATTTGGTGTGAATGAGATCCGGCCCTCTTTATTTATTCAAGGGGGAGTAAGTGTGCTCAACCAATGACGACCATAAAGCTGCTACCTCAGTAAATCAGGGATGATTTTTTGTTTGCTATGAGGAAAGATTTTAAAATGCCTTCGCACCATATAGGCACCGTCGCTCCTATGTGAGTGGTATAGCGACTAAAACAACCCCTCCTTCTACCTTGGAAACTTCTCGCCCTGGGACCACTTTCACCTTACTTCAAGGTACAGAGTCCAAGATAGACCCTAATTGGTCAATATCAACTCTTCCTGCGTCCAGGGCCGCCAGGTTACATTTCTCGCTTTTTTGATCTAAGGATACTTTGGACTTATTTTGTGATATCGTTCTTTTTTCCTTCGCTATCTATCATTTTAAAGACGTTCTAATGCATCCCGTTCTGACTTCCATCTTTACGCATTTAAAGAACGTGTGTTCAGCATCATTTAGCTCGGCGTCGTATGTGCAAGTTGGTGTCTCCACTTTCCCCATTCTGTGCAGATATTTACGAAAGTATCCGTGTCCGGACAGCAGTTGGGTGATGTAATAGTTGACGTCGCCGTGGCCTCTCAACACCCATTTATTTATTTCTGGAATAAGCCATCCATCTATCTCGCTTCCCTGGATAATTTGCTACACAATTCCAGACGATGCTCCGGTGAGAAGATCATTCAAAGCGGGCGCATGGAGGAACAACAAAAAACACAGCGGACTACAACGACAATTCGTAAAAAAGAGCTACGTTAGGGGGTTTTTTTTTTTTAGGTATTCGCCTAAACCGACAATGGACTGTTGAGCAAAGCCGATCTGTGTGAGATGGACCTTTATTATGTCTAATATTTAGCTGTCTGCATTTCAGACAGTTTAAAAGTGTTGAAAAATTCGATAATCTTCCATAAGCGGCGCCAAAAGAAGATTCCCATAACAAAAATTTCGAGGTCCAAACATTTTTTATTTCAGGAGATTTACCCAACCCGTGTCTTCTTCGCGAAAACTCAACTTAGGGTTAATTGCACTTCTGGCTTAATTTCGCCTTTGCTGAAACCAAAGATTTCTTTGATATACATATGTACACACGTTGGTATGTATATACAATGATAAGTTTGACAATCGGGTGCAGGGATGCGTGCACGAAACCTAAAAACAAACAGAATACATGCATACATACATATGCACAGAGATACAACCGTACAGAGAGACAAATATGTAGACAAAGAAACCAACACACAATCGATTTATGCCAGCGGCTGGGACAATCATGCAGCCAACAAATGGACTTATATTGCGTATGCGGACAGGCAAACAAATCAAATGAACTGCACATTGAAAAAAAAGTAAAATTAAATGAGAAGGAAAAAAAATTAATAAAAAAAAAGATAGTAAAAGAAATAGACAACCTTAGAAGAAACACCCATAGGCGCGCACACACTTGCCATAGTAGTCACAGCGAACATCGTCTGTCCACGCACAGCAGTCGACCGTTTAGCCTATTTGTATTTATGCCCATGCAGCTGATGAAGTCCGTCATTTACTCTATCTGTCAGTGTACATAAACAGCGAATCCATCGACATTCGATACCAAATGGTAGCCAAACGTTTTGATGAACATCAAAAAAAAAAAAAAAAACGAAAAACAAAATAAGGAAAATATTCAATCACAACAAAAACTCAACACGATACGCATAAGAGTACATGTGTTCTTATTAAATGATGCGGTTGTATGCAAGCTTGTATTTATCGAATAGTTCGCATTGCCCAGCCGTAGTGTTTACCCCAACCTACCCTCACATGTAAATATGTACTACTTAGGTGCATACGAGTGTGTAAATATCAGAATAAAAAAAGTTGTAGCACGTTGCTGAAGAAAAAGAAAAATTATTAAAACAAAATATTGAAGGCAAACATGCAAACTAATGGGACACCGTCTTCGTTTTATTTTCTGTCTGCTATGCTCGCAAAGTGGGCTCTGGTTTTGGTCAACTTTGTGCTGTTGTTGTCATCAATGTTTTGAATGCATTTTCATAAAACATGCGTCAGGCATTTTTGTATTGTTGTCAGTGATTTTCGTTTACAAATGTAGTTTTATTTGTATTCGGCTGCGTGATAACTTTGATGCACAGTTTTTGAACACCTGTACAGGGAACATGAAATTAGGTTAGATTGGTATGGCAGTCGATGCAAATAAACCACTCACTGAGACCTTGAAGGTCCATTGTAATACCACTGTAAAACTCAGAAAACTCAGTGACTATTCTTCAAAGAAGCATTTGGAAGCTCTTATAAAGCGTAGGACTGGCTTTATTCCAACGCCTCATAACTCCTCAACAGAGCTTAATAAGTGCCTACTTAAAGGCCTGCTGTGCTCTTAGTCAAAGCTGAATAGCTGCCGAAGAAGTGCTCTATGCGTTTTTCCCCTTTTTAATCTCTGCAACTTCCTGAAATATTCGTGGGAGAACATTCCTAGTCTTGAAGAGTGCCTGCCAAATAGCCAATGACCGGTTACGCAAGCCGTGACCATCCCAATATCCTCCCTCGAGCGGTGTGCAAGTCTTTCGCCCTTTTCTTGTCTATTTGTGGCCACATTAGCCTGGCTGTTCTACAAGTGACCTCCTCTATCCATACTACTCCTACTTTGCAGCTTTCCATGGGTATCCCAATTATTCTTCTGATTTTACATCGGGGGAGATTGGTACCTTTCCTGGCTAGCTCATAGGCCCTGTAATTTCCTCCATTATCTCTATGTCATTGTATCCATATGAGGCTGATCTTGAATACGACAATAATATCGTTTATAGCTGCGAGGCATTCCTGCGCAACTTTCGATCATAGCCGCCTGGCTGTCCGGAATTCGGACTGCTAATTCCAGTCCTACTTCCTAAGAGAAAACTCTGTAGCCAACCCTATTGTGTAGCTTGGATCCACCCATGTAAAAATTCAATTCCTTCCTTCTGCATGGTCTTGGTTTTTGCCATTTTCTTTTTGACGGGATGCTCGTCTTAAATAGATTATCGAAGGTTGGTTTATGGGCGGAGTATTCGATTTCTTAGGCATAGCTACCTAATTTGTATAGTATGGAAGCGTTGCCAAACCGCCGATCCTTCCATAGCACCATGCTTTTTAGTCTGAGCGCTGAAGCGGCAGCCACGTATTTTCTTAGCTTTTGGTTTACTGCGGGCAAATTGGTTAACACTTCTAGCGCTTTGTTTGGGGATGGCCCTAAAGGCACCTGAAATGCGTAAAAACGCTGTTTTTTACCTTACTCAGTAGCTTTAGGTAACTTGCTTTTTGAGTTGCTGGCCACCATGCAAGTATAGCATATAATAGTCTGGTCTGACAACGGAAGTATAAAGAGGTGTTAACTCCCACTTGATTCTCACCGCTTGGTTGCAAGTGTTGAATGCGACGTTGGCCTTCCTAAATCTTTCCGCTATATTAGGTTTCCCCGTAAGTTTCCTTTCTAATATGAATCTTAGATACTTAAAATTTTCCTTCAAAGGTATCTCCACTTCTTTAAAGAGTAGCCGGTGTGGGAAGCCTATGTTTCCCTGCGAAGATAATTGCTTCGGTTTTGTTGGGGTTAACTCCGAGTCTCTCTGTCCAATTCCTAAGCATGGCCATGCTAGAGCGCAGAAAATCCATAGGCGTATTATAATGTTTACCTTTAATGGCAATTGTCAGGTCGTCAGCGTAAGCAGTGCCATGGCAGCCCCCTCTCTCAAGGGCCAGCTAAATACTTGTCTAAGTTATGTTAGGTTACGGTGGTAGGCGGCATACTTCGGTCAGTTAGTCTTATTTCTGCGGGTGTCTACAAAATCGAGATCATTATGCGATATTTATTGAAGTGAAACTTCTTTAGCGGTGGATGGTTTGTTGGGAGTAAATTGGCAAATTCAACGGAAATTGCACACGGAAATGGTGCAACGGAAATAGCGCAACGGAATTGGTTGGGACGGACGCAAGTGCTTCTTGAATGTACACATGATATTAATTCAAAAAAAAATTGCCAATAAAAGGTTAAAGAATAACATTTATAAAAAGAATTGAGTAAAAAGGATACAAGAACAAAAGTAAAGGTGAGTACGTTCATAAATAAATAAAAGGATAAAGGCAAAGGTAAAAATAAAAACTAAAACAAAGATGCGTAAAGACCAAGGTAAATTTATACACTTTACATATATATGGGTAAAGGTGAGGGGGAAACGTATAGAAGAAGAAAATAGTAAACATAAAAGTAAAAACAAAGATAAATATAAAGAAAAAGATGAGGATAAGGATACCGTTAAAAGTAAAGATGCAGATAGAGGAATAAAGATTAAAATAAAGGTAATTGTAGAGATATGGATATAGATAAAAGCACAGAGACTCAATCTGGGAACTATTTTGGGATTTTAGAGATTTTCGGGATTCTCGGGAGTTATCGTTATAATGATAGATACTTTTATCGGTTTTATTATCGATTTTGTTATCGATATATTTATTGATTTTCTAATTGATTTTTGTTATTGATTATTAATCGATTTTGTTTTCGGTATTTTATCGATTTTGTCATCGGTTATTTATCGATTTTCTTATCGATTATTTAGCGATTTTGTTATCGATATTTTTATCGACTTTGTTATCGATATTTTTATCGATTTTCTAATCGATTTTGCTACAAATATTATTATAAATTTTGCTATCGAAATTTGTTATCCATATTTGTATCGGTTTTGATATCTATATTTCTTTGGGTATTACTATCGAATACAAAATAACATTAATGTAATTAGAACGAACAGCGGTAGAGGTAGGAATCTAGATAGAAAAAAGACAAAAATTTTTAACGATATAGCCGGGGCCGGTTCTATCTTTCCTAGTACGCAGAGCTAACTTAGCGTAGCTTATTGTTGTTGTTGTAACAGCATTCAAATTGATGCTGGAGTAACAGTCCTCTGCCAGATATAAATGTGGGCCGATCCGGTTAAGTAGACCCGACTGTAGTGGGAAAGAAATAGCGTAGGTCACTTCCGCTCCTCTGGAGCTGACGTCGGAAATATTTATTTCCCTTACTTTTATTTTTCTAAAAAATTTGGCAGATTCTATTTTGAAGCTAATATCTTCAAAAATTTAATAAAAATATTAGGCTATCAATTCCTCATTTCTAGACTTAATCAAGAAATATTAATAGCTTAAAAAATACCATTGATTACGTTTCATTACGGTCAATTATAAACAGTTTCTTCCTTTTTATTTAAAATTGTTTTATCTTTGAGCGAAATTCTTTTATTACCCTAGCCATAGAAGAACAAAATCACCATTGGCAATTCTATGCCACCAAACATCTAATCTACATAAACTTTTTTGGCATATAATACAATTATTCATAGGCAAAGTAACTCATAATCAAGAAACAAGTAAACACCCATTCATTAAAATTTTCAGCTTTCACAATATTTTCTTCACATGCAAACAAATTTAAAACATTATGTCTAGCTTTTGTCGCCATTACACTCTTTTAGTGTATATTTATTGGAAGAGGATCTTAAAAAAAAATTATTGTCACTTTAAGTGGACCTTAAGGAAGTAAAAACAGCAGAAATCATAAATAAATCGAATCGAATAGCAATGCAACACTCTCTACAAGTTTAAGTACCCTTTTTGTAGTAAGACAGCTGATAGCCGATTTAACGACTGTTTGTGTAGCATTAGTGTGCCTGCGTGCCCCCTGCCGCCAACACCTGAGCGTTAAAAGTGTTTTTATTTCCACTACATATTGCTTAGCTCGCTTTGGATTCTTGATTTATGGCATTTAGACATTTGCTTGCTTGCCACACTTTGCCACTAAAAGCGAGCACAATTTACCAAATGACCAAACAACCAATAATGTGCGCTTAATGATTTTTGATTACCCAGCTTTGATTGCTTTTGTTGATTGCTAGCGCTATATTTTGTTTTTTTTTATGCACCAATTGAAGGTAAAAAATTTGAGAATAACCGAAGCTAAAATAAATAGGTGCTCTATCACTTCAATTGGATTATGTGATTTTGCTTAATTTCCATTTCCAATTTAAGGCTTAGTCACTTTGAATATTTTTTATTAATTTTAAAAATCTACTTATGTTTGGAATTTATGTCACGTTTATGCACAGAGTTTGCATCATAAATCTTTTTAGTTTTGTTTGTTGACTACATTTACATATATACATTAGGGTGCATGACACATAAAAAAAACCCGGTACTGTTTTTTCATGGGAACTATAAAGTTTATTATATTTTAAAACTATCGCCAAAATTTCCAAAATTTAGTTTTTATAAATAAAATTAGTTATAAAAAATCACCTCAGATGATAAAAATGTTTAAGCTTAAAAGTCTGATTCTTAATTTTGTTTGAACACAATCAAAATATTTGCATTTTTGAAGATATTTTCAAACGCGGTCTAGCTCTCATTATTTTTCCGAAATATTTGATGGAAGTCTACAAACATAATTAGTTTTATAATTACGGTGAGCGACTCTAATGTATCTACATATGTAAATAAGTAAGTAAAAATTTCTTATGTATATTATTTCGAAAAAGGTGAAATATTTATGATAACTATTTTATGAGCGAACAATAACAAATAATTTTTCTTTTTGGGATTCAAAGGAAAAATTGGGTTATAATTTTGTACCAGAAATTTCTCCATATTATACTTAAAAATGTCAGAAATTAACAAAGACAACAAAGAGTTGCAAAAAGTGCACAAAAATCTATGAGGAGTTCCAAAAAAATCTAAAAAATTCTGGAAACGTCGCGGAGAAATACAAAAAAAAAATCGGAAAAACAAAAAAAAATAAAAATCATTAATGGTTTCCAAAAGAGAATAAAAAACTTACAAAAATTTCGCGAAAATTCTAAACATTTCCAAGATTCAAAATTCTCAACTCTAGGCCAAAAGTCCAGAAAAGGATCCAAAAAACACCTGAAAAAACTTTTGCGGTATCAAAAAAAAAGTTCTGTATACCATCGAATGAACCCGAAAAGTTCCCAGAAATCACGAGATTCTACAAAATCACGAAACGTATAAAACGAACAGTGCGAAAAGTCCCGAAACTTCTGAACGATCCGAAAAGTATCGAAAAATTCCCAAAGAGTCTGAAAAGTTCCAAAAATATTTCCAATGATTCCCAGGAACGCACGCAAATACCCGAAAAGTACTAAAAATAACAGAAAAAACCAGCGTGTCCCCCAAAAAAAACGCGAAGTAAGATCCGAAAAAAAATCAAGAAAAAGTCACAGAAGTTCCAGAAAAATCCCAAGCAGTTAAACGAAGTATTTCGAAGTGTCCTAAAAATATATTATATGGACCCGAAAAATCAACAAGAAAACTGAAAAGTCCCTAAATATTGCACTAAATTTTCGAAAAGTTTCGAAAAAATCCCAGAAGCCCAGCCCTGAAAACGTTCAGTAAATTTCTAAAAGATGTCCAAAAATGAACCAAAAAAAGTCCAGAAAATTCAAAATAAATAGGAAAAGTAAATTAAAGCAGAGAGCTAAAAAGAGTCTGACTGCAATTCCAATATATTTGAAATATATATGCAATTATACAAAGTCTATTATAAAATCAATTAAAGCCGATTTCCTTAAAGGAGTGCCTCGAGTGTTTTCCCACGTTATGGAAGCGACCATATATGTACATATGTATGCACTTTCTTAAATAAAAATTTACACCAGTATTCTGTGTGAATTGTGAATTTTCTTTATTCGCCTTTAGCTTCACCCAGATTTCGCATCATAAATAATTATGATTTGTGCAACCCCTTCTTTCGCCGACGCTACTGATGCGAAACGCTAAAACGCAATGAAGCGCTAAGAATCAAAGAGCCAACCCGCTTTGCCGCAAAATGCGTGGGAAATAGCGAAATGATTGACTAACTATATAGTTGGCCGATTGATGGCCGGAGTGTGCGCGTGTGTGGGATGACTTCAAGGCATAGCCAAAGAAGCGTGTGAGTAGTTTATTAGCGCTAAATGACAAGCATTTAAAGACGCCTCCGAACATGCGAGGGAACAAACGCTGCAATAAAATTTTATGGAATGCTCTAATCTACATATGTATGTATGTACATAAATGCAATGCTGACCCTTTGGCAGTCGCCACTGAAAGTAAGCATTTAAGCTGGCGCGCATGCCCATACATAAAATGAGATGGTGGTGGTGGCGGTGGCGGTGTCTCAAAATTTGTGGTTTCCAAAATTTGCCAGTGGCTTAATACATGTGTACGTATTACACTCCTTGAAAAATTGGGTACTAAAAATACTATACACTTGACGAGTTTTTAGGAGTTTTTTTTCATATAACTTCAAGCTTAATTAATTTGCTGCATTTTCAAAGTGCACTACATAATTTTGCTTACTCCCTCATGTTGAATGAGTTTTTAATTCCCCTTAGCAACGCGTTGAGTTGTTAAATTTTACCGCTTTCGACTGACCCCTCCTTATTCCATTGTAGCTTCATAAAATTGTTTTCCCTTTTAGGGTGGTTACATATTCACACGCATGTATGATATTTTCTTCCTTCTGCACTTCTAATTTTCTCGGCCACTTCTCTGCGCAACTGCCAACTTGTAAGTTATAATTAAAATAGATTTTTAAAGCAGCAATCAAATCGCTTCTCATACAAGCATTTTAACGCCTTACTTGAACCTACAGTGGCCTCACCCTAATTGCTTGGAAGAAGGTAAAAGTTCTTATTCCGAATAGGGTGCGCCACAATGAGGTTTCTTAATAAATGCGTTTTCTACGCTTCACTTGTTCGGAGGAAGGGTTAGCCTTAGCGCTTTTGGAGTCGACGATTGCGTTCTAAGATCGAACGCAGTTAATGAAAAGTGTGAGAAGTAAATTGTTGTACAAGTTGTTGGAAAGTTTTTTGTTTGCCTGAAGAATAAAGCTGCTCTATATAAATATATACATATGAGACATATTGCGCTAGAATGTTCAAAATTTGCCTCGCTACTAGAAAACATAATGACACTTGTGTCGAACCCATTACAGGCTTTTGCTGTTTTACAGGTGATAATCGTATACCCTCAAACTGCAGCTAGACTACGACCGAGTGCTCAGATGTAATGGAGATATAGTTTTCCAAGGTTAACGCATTCGTTGATAACACAGCCCAACAATTTTACAACAATGTTGCTTTACACGACCAAATGCTAATAGTTATGAAAGAGAATGTCTAAAGGATCAACTTTGCCGAAGGTAGTACTAGTCCGGATGGTCGGAGTTTTTCACGGAGGGTTAAATATAATTTCCGTCCTCAGACCTCTATAGTTAGGGAAATTTAACGAGGAATTATTTTGTAGTAAATACTCTTTAACCTACTATGTCCCAAACGGGCATTTTTGACACTTTCCAAAACAAGTATAATGAAAGCTCATTAAAAGAGGTAGTTAGAGGGCTAAATGGTTCGGCAAAAATTTTAACCAGATATTTTTAATGGGGGTCGCCGAAGCTTCGAAAACCTCGTACGGGTTAAGGTGAGTGCGAAAGAAAGCTTTCTCCACGATAATGTTTACTCATTTGGTATAGTTACATTGTATATAAAGGCTAGATTAGGTTAGGTTTAGGGGCTGCCCCTTGTAAGGGGCTCACTTAGACCGTGGAAGTTAGCCCTTTGTGATACCAATGCGAACGGTAAGTCCAAAGTTAGAGCGAAAATCGCTGAGTGTCGAGAACGAAGTTTCTAGGCGGCCAATCTTAAACCCGGCTAGCTCCTCTGTACTTGTCAGGGAGTATGAACCCAAGTGCCTGTTTAGGCGCGTCTGCTAACACCAGGCGCCTAAATACATGCTACGTACTGCTGCACATGCGCCTCTCAACTGCCATATAATTAAACTTTCTTAAGTTTTAATTAGATGGCACTACAAAGGATGCTCGGCCTAGTCTGATCCATCCTCAGGACACTGCTTCCGGAGCATTTTGCGGACTCTGCATGGCTTACAACCGTGCAGAGGTGGTAAACGAACTTTACCATTGGCCATTTTTGAACCAATAAATATATATTTTTTTTATAAATACATACATGCAAACATACTGGTCCCCCTCTCACTTATTTATTCATGCCTAAACCGCAAACCCCGATAGGACAATGCCCTGTTAATACACCCACTAGAATCGAGGGATCAGGCCTTGCGAGCTTAAGGAGATCCCTAGATTGCCCCGGTCCACCCTCGGCCAGATAGACCTCGCTGTAGAACAGGCCTTGGTTTCCTCCAGCGTTCGCTGAGTTGACCCGAGGCCCATCTCTCCAAGAGAAGTCTACAAGTAGTCAAGGGAACTCCCACCATCTCTCTTCTTGGCGATAACTTCTCAAGAGTGCCGCCTTGTATATTTACTTTGCGCAGTATATGAAACATAAAATATTAGTTTTCTTAACAAAAAGCAATTGGAACTCTCCCGGAGGATTTCCTACTATTGTAGCGCGGCTTATGCTCTGCTCATGGTTTTTGCTCACAGACGGTGCTCCCAGCCAATTCGGTTAATAAAGAGCCCCGGATTTTTGGCATTTAAATAGCTTAGAAAAAGATATCGATGAAGTTTCTCTCAGAATTGGAATGCTTCGAAACTATCCACCAAACCCATACCTGAAATGGTACCTTTACGATTGAAAAAAGGATAACGAACCGTACGAGTACATCCAGCACAATATTATCAGAACAAGTCTCAACACCTGCAAAAGTCACATTAATAGAGAGGAGAAGTCCTCATAACTCGAAACATACATATCTTTGCAAATGCTTTCTATCCGACTAACCTGACAGCGGACTGGGCCGTGGCTATAGACATTGTACCTGTGCCGAATCATCGTACTATTTTCAGACTACCTAGGACTCTCTTGCGTGATATTGCCGATATTTAAACTTTCCTATGTATCGAGCATAGGACCAACTTTCCAAAGTCTGAGTGACCCTCGTACATACGTATGTATGTCTCGTATAAGTTTTCTCAGGAACGTATGAAAGCGAACGCATGATTGGCATTAACACTACTAAGAGATAAGAAAAGTTTCGCCTTTCAATTACACTAAATACTCGTAATTTTCCAAAATTTTTCAATGTTTACAAATAAAAGCCTAAATGTAAACAATATAAATTTATTAGTAGATAGATGCATATCCACGCATATGTTCCTCCGCCACACTCATTGCTCATCCACCGCATTGCATTTGAAGCTTCTTTGGCTACAACTGTGCATCTGAGGCGGTGATGGAAGCTTGTAGCTGCTGATATTCATTTATTTCTAAATATGTATGTACATAAAAACATATGTATGTATGTGGAAATGCTTGAGTACTTCTTTGGAATATAAAACAATTAAAATGGGGTCGCTGCCAAGCAGGGGGCCAACATGAGCCACACAGTCGCTTACTGGGCGCTGTGCGGCTGCATAAAAAGCACATCAATATTTTTGTTCTTGAAAATAATAAAAAATTAAAAAAATGAAGCGTTTTCTTGAAAGTCATTTTTGTTTAGCTCTGCTTTGGAAGAATGCTTAGAAATAATGCTGGAAATGTGCATTTTGTCAGCATTTGATGGACGGCCGTGGCCAGTCGGTTGTACGTTTGTGTGCCGCCGCGGGATCTTGCTGTGGTGGCGTGTTGATTGCTGCTGTACTTTACTGTTGCTAAATAGTCTAATTAATGGTTCGCATTGCCTCTTCTGTGCTGTTTGTTAGTTTTCATCTGCATCTTGGCATTCAACACTTGCGGATGACATCTGACTTTTGCTTTATTATTTTCGATTTTTTTTTTATGTGTTTGAATAGCGCTTATTCTTCTCATAGCTACAAAGTTTTAGGTCAGCGAAGTCTTAACTTGCTAACGCTTTGTAGCCCGTGTCAAGTTTATGCATTTGTTTCTTAAGCTTTTGAAATTTGGAAAAAGCATGATCGACACCTACAAGGAGGGCGCTCAATGTATGCAACTGACATCGCTGCTTTTATAAAATCATTTTACCTCAACACAGCATAGATGATACATTCTTTTTCATATCGGACACCAAATTTGGTGTCACACTTTCGATTGGCTTCAAATTTTTTTTATGGGTTCTATACATGAAATAAGCTAACACGTGTTGAAGGAATTTTTTTGTTGTTTCTTTTTCTTCTTCGGAGATATGATCTGTCAAACATTGCATTTTTCGTGATTCTGACTAATCATGTACTCCTTCAAATTGTTATATCTCGGGTTCTGCTGATCGTAGAGATTTTATCTTAACGTAATTTTAAAGCTAAGAAACGGGCGTAGCATTTCTATATATAAGGTGGTCCAGATTGTCCTAAAGCTAACTTGGCTATTAACAGTTGAACTTTTTGAAGTTGATTTACAGCGTGAAGACCAGTAAATTAGGGATATAAAGTTATACCATCGTAATCCTTGTATAATTCCCTATAAAAAGCGTGGTTCAAAAAAATGGGGATTTTTCAAGAACTATTTTTTAAATATTTTTCTTTATGACGATGGTTTATTTAGTGATGCTTTATTTGGTGAGAATTAAAAATTATTTGTAATTTTTTTTTCGAAAATTTATGTTAAGATATATTTGGTAAGGTGGATTCCAATAGAATACCTGTCCAGATATAATATTTCTATGGCAAGATCTTTCTTTAAGGCACCAAATCCCTAAAGATGGGCGTAGCAATTGTAGGACTAAAGTTTGCAAAACGTAGATTTTATTGCGGATTTCGGCAGAATTAAACAGAGAAATTAGTTTAAAAATTTTTAGTATACTATCGCTTATTTTGAATACCAAATGGCTGACCCGTAGTCTATTTTGTTTGCTTTTGGTTTTCAAACGAAGATATCTGCTACACTTAAGGCAGTGAACTGGATAATTGTTGAAAGCTACGATGGCCATTACCAAGAGACTTCGGCGACAGCCAAGGTGAACTGAATGCCTTGGAGCCCGTACGCAGCTCTTTCAGAATTGTTCATGGAATGGAGTAATCTTAAACACGTATGGATGTTAACATTTTGTGGAATTCAAGATAATCAACGCGGTTTCGGAGCATAAAATTTGGCCGCAGCCTATTAAAGATCCAAGTACAATAGGTTAAATGAATATTTCCCGAAAATGTTAGAGAAGAAAGTTGAGAAATTGCTTTTTATATGGAGAAGGTAGGAGTTACGATCCGTAATTGGTCTGGTCAGCCAAGGTTTCATCGTTGAGCCATTTTATGTAGGGAGAGTATAGTGGCCGATTCATGTAGTACCTGCCCAGCTTTCAACAGGCTGCGTTGGCGAGGACCTTTTTAAGGGTCCGCCTAAAATGACCAGCTATGCCTGTTTGGCTTTAAAAATCGACCTCGGTTTGCGGCTCTGACACAAATCCAATTCAAGCCAATATCTCTCAAATTTGCTACACACATTGGATTCGGGACTCACTGAGAAGATGCCGAAAACGTTGGGAATTTGAAAAATCAACTCATTTGCCTGAAGAGGGCAATGATAAGGCAAAATTTTTCGGTGGAAAAGATGAGGCCACTAGACTTCGCAGTAGCCATCTTTGCAAAATTACAGAAAAAAGAGAGGTTTTTAGGAGTTTGACTATTTTGTAGTGAGTTTTTCTCATCTACCTATTATTGTGCTCATACAATACTCGCATGCGCATACGCAGTAAAAAAAAATAAAAAATTTTAATTTATTGCTACCTCTTCAAAATTCCAGGAACGCACGTGTTGCACACTTGTCTGCATGCCACAAAACACTTGAGAATTGTCAGCAGGGGAGTGTGTTGCTATTAAGTAAAAGTGCATAAATAGTTGCTATTGTTTTTATATTTTGAACTGTTGACATGTGTTACACGAGACGCCACACAAAACACTACTACTACATGCCAGGGACTAGTCAAAATAATTTTTGTCAAAAAAAAAAAAAAGCATGAACTGAACATGAAAGACCTTGAGGAGTTGGAATTTCTAGAAGTCAGACAGGCGACACTTGAGATTTTACGCTGTCAAAGTACGTAAATTTGCTGCTAAATGTGTTGGGCAGACAAGAGTTTTCTTGCTTTATAAGTAGTTTGTTTTTCTAGTTGTGAAAAAAATGCTGCTAGAAATATGAAACCGTATGCTATTAAAAATATTATAAAATTTTAATTTCACTTAAAATAAACGCAGAAGTGCCAAAATGTGTACGCTTAAAAGAACAAGTACTGAAATTTTAGACCAGTGTGCATTTTTGTTGATCTCTGCCTCTTACTGCCTGTCTTTTCTATGCAGAGCTAACAATGTCTTAAAAACTTCCCTTCTTCAACACTTTGGAGGCAGTAAGCAGTCAACTGATTTTCAGTTTATTATAAAACATATTTTGACTTTGCTACCTGTCAGTTTGCAGCGCAAAGAAAAATTGTCACACTAGCTAACGTAGGAATACTTACAGACAGTTGTTACTCATATAGACTCATTGTTCTCTTACCAATCCATACACACGTATACAAATTTAAGTCAGCCAATGGTGTGACACTCATTAATCTGGAAATCCGTATAATGATCATTGTCCAAGCGATCGATTCTTTAAGTTTTTTTTTTGTTTGTTTTTTGTTTACGCCAACTTCCAGCTGCCAGCTGTTCTCTGCATCCTTTCAATGGCCAATTGATTGTGTCTGATTGCAAATGCAGTTTTTCATGCTTTCAGTTTCAATCTTTTTCCTTAAATTTAGCTGAAATGAATTCCTTTCCTTTTTTGCAAAACA
>NW_016167086.1:0-22361 GCF_001687245.7 Rhagoletis zephyria | reverse complement strand
TTTTTTTCAAACACTTCATGTTTACTTTTACATTCAATATTTGTAGGAAAAAACTCAAATTATATTGTGGAATTCTAAACACAAAGTGTTCAAAAACTACACGGTTTTACACATAAAATGTTTAAAATTGATTAAATATGGGCACCTAATGTTTATTATTAGTAGAGAATATATTTTTACGTTCAAATTGTTTCCAAGTTTAAGCATTTCATGTTTAAAACCCAATTTTGAACATCTAATGTGTCTATTTACACACATTATGGTTGAGAAATAAACACTTTTCAGTAGTAGTTTTACATGCACTTTTTAGAGTGTAGCCAAATAATGCTAGAGTATTTCTTCCCTTAATAAAATATTTTGTATACTTATTGCTAGTTTTCCTTCTGATACACAATCATTGGAAAATCCATCCGATTTCTGAGTTATATATATTTTTCAGTTTAAACTACATTTATATTCATATTCAATTACCTTAATCATTTAATGCGTCTTATGCCTTTTCCCAGAGTTTTCGATTTCTTCATATTTTCACTAACATATGTTTAAGTTTTTTAAGTTGAGTTCACTTTGCTGCTATTATTTTGCGCACACATGCTGATTAGTTGAAAAATATTCTTGTTTATTTCAGTTTTATCTTTAAAAAATTCACTTCCACCAGATATTATAAGTTATGCTGGTACTTTAATGTTAGCTAAATCCATTTTAAATCACTAAGTTATCTTTAAAAACTTCCACCGTTTGTTAAATTGGTGGGTGGGTGGCCTGTTTGTTTATTAAATTTTTTATTTTTTTTTGCCTGAAGTAAAATGCCCACTGACATTAATTAAAATTTATTTACCAGCTCAGAGCCACTACTAAATTCGAGTTGGAGCCACACTAAACTGTCGTTGAACGCGTCAACTAACCAACTGAGTCAAGCAATATTGCAGTATTTGAAATGTGCACGGACTAGCCTGAAACGCCAGCAAATACCAGCAGCAACAGGCGGGAAACCCCAGCGGGAGGAGCTGCAATAGTTAGGTCGGCATCGACAAGAGGAGCCACCACAAGCAGTGTAGAGTGGCGAGCAACAGGCTACGCGTACAGGCCAGCCGCACAGAGGCGGGACAGCAAGCAAAGCAGCGCAGCGCAGCGCAGCAGCGAGCGAGCAACAGGCGACAAGCGCAACAGTTATGCGGATATGGTGTGTAGAGGCAATGGGCGAAGCGCGGCATGCGGAAAGCTGGAGCTGGTGGGTGCGAAGTAGAACGTTTCAGAAATAAACAGAACGAAATAAAAAGTACGAAACGACGAAAGGAAAGCAGCGAGAATTGAAAGCAAAGCTTACGAAACTAGGGGAAATCAAAAACAAAATGCAGCGAAAAAGGCGAAGGCGACCAAACACTGTTAGGAGAAAAGTCAATAAGAACGTAGCGAGAACTAAAAAATAAAAAAATAAAAAAATAAAAATAAAATGAAAACTCAGCAACGAAAAAACAAAATGCGCAACATGTATGTAGCACCACCACACTACCGAGCCGAATGAAAGCTGACATTGCAAAGCAACCGAATCGCGCCGAAAATAACGAATGCTTCCACGAGTGAGCTATTTTTCGCCGTAAATGAATGTCAGCAGCAAACATTTATCCACCTGCAGCCTGCCCTCAAGCATCCAAAAGCATGCGATCAAATTGAGTGTGCTGCAATAGCAACGACATTGGAGCGAGGTTGCCAGGAAGGTGCAGCCGATGCAAGTGAGTCCCTTCGTTCGACCGACCCAAGCAACCAGCTGCTGTGCTCGACATATCCGGTTTCCTGCTGCGTATACACACGCCACTGTTTTGGCGAACGACCGGCCACACAGTATCTCTTCGGCTTGCAACATGCAACAGGCCGCTCCCCAACAGCTGTCGAATACGCGAAACTCGAAAGTGAGAGACATGCAACTGTTGCGTCACCCGAATGTTGGTGGAAAAGAAATTTGTGTTCGGCAGCAGAGAGTATTTAAATGGTAAAAGGAAAAACAACGCAAAGCTGTGCTTGAAATGTTGTCCCGAATGCGACTACAACTCCTTTTTCATATTCGTCGGGCGCCTACCGACAGCCGGTTTAGCTGTTCGTTAACGCAAAAGTAGGGGAAAATAATGACAAAAACATTTATTGTAGTGGTGCATATCATTATCACCATCATCATCAGTGTGTATTCATCATTATCAGCAACTTCATCATCCTCTTCATCATCATCTATGTCTTCGGCTACACCATTCTCTTACCAAATAAGTACTTAGTAAAGAATAGGTTACCGTTGGCTATGTGTCTGTGCGGGCGAGCGTCGTTATTGCGAGGGAGAGTTGTTTGTTGCGTAAGAAATTTTTTTTTGTAGGGAGTAGCGCTCAAAATTTTGCTGCTAGGTGTTGGTAAAGGGCTAAAGTCGTATGGAAGACATTTTTCTTTTAGCAACTTTTTTGAGCGAACGTTTTTGCAATTTTTGTTCCATTATTTATTTTATTTAAAATTTAAAAATACAGTCAAGAGCCTAGTTTGGGGTTTGTAAATGCTATGAGGATCGCTGTATGCGAACAACAGCCCGAAAAGGCATAGACGTGCATTCTTTCACTATTATCTGTCAGGCCAGCATTTGTGATAAGAAGTCGTTAAAGCTTCTCCATGTTGCCCATTTTCCTTGTTACCCATCGACAGAAGAAGCGTCTGCCCTTTCCAACCTACTACAAAATTGATGTCTGACAAGGGCGATAAATGCGTTCAATCCTTTCAAGTTCGCAGGGACTGACGGCAATTGCTGAAAAAGACTGTCTGGCTGACAAGTTTTTTACACGATGAATACTAGTGCACAAAACAACACCAGCAACTTTATAGTCTCAAACTAGAATTTTTATGGTGTATTCAGAATTTTCTTGTTGGAAAAAATAAAATTTTCTGAAAAAAATTTTGAGTGTTTGAGAAACCGGTTTTGTTCAATTTCATCGTGCGGAAACTTCGTGAATAATAGGTACTATTTCCCGATAGGGTAAAGGGTCGTCAGGGTGTTGTTTATCCCAAAAGCCGAAAAGAGCCCTCATGTTTTACCTAATGACTTCAGAACAATCATTCTATTCTCGTTTCTTCTGAAAACGTTTTGGGTAAAGGTATTTATAGCCAATTAAATTCCTCATCAAAGTCCAGCCGGGAGAAGTAATTAAAAAACTTAGCTACCTGGGGGTTGCGGTGAGTACGTAAGCGCATGTTTGCAGAGTAAGCAGAGGCGACCCGAAAAGTGTTCCTTGGAAAGTGGTCTTAAGGAAATTTCTGGAGGAGCTGGAAAAAAGACTGCCGTTTGCAAACGACGTGGTTCTTATGGCTGAAGATATATGTATTTATTTATCCTATATAAGCTACCTATCAAAGTTACCTAAAACAAGTGGGTAAATGGGCTCGTCGTCAATCCTATCAAGACAGAATTGGTCATATTTACTAAGAGTAAAAAAAAATCCCGACTCAACCCTTCCCTCGATTGCCTACTCGCAAAAACCTTTAGAATATGTCGTGGAAACTTCACAATAATGGCAGGAGTTATTATTGAGCTATGAGATCTCTCACCGGAAGTAATTTCTTGGTGCTATTAAGTTCGTAATATTTTACCGAAATCACGCATGGTGAAATTCGCATGGGAGAGCTAGGGAAATAATAATAGGTGTTCACTTATAGGCGTGCATTGCGGTTCATGATTACTATATGTTTTCTATGAAATTCTTTCACTACCTACATACATACTACTGTACGGGGTTACTGGCTCCTTGATGATCGGGGATACAACCCACGGTTGCACAGCTATAACTTTGAAGGGAGTAGGGAAATAATCTTATATTACCTTAAGGAATGTCCTACAGTGGCACGTGGAAGACAGCAGATTGATTGACAAGTTCAAGTGTTTTGAAGATATCAAATCTTGGTAGCAGACAACATAAGTGGTTCCAGAGGTGCTATCAATTAACCACCTAGGTGAGGCGTGGGTGGAAGAAGTGAGCGATGAGCTTTTCTTGGATCAAATCATGGAGACAGTATTGGCAAAGGAGACTTAACCCAAGAGCTCTGCATAAACTTCTATTATAGGTTTCCAGCTGCGGCTGCCACTAAAGAAACAGTAGACACACAGCTTAAGGTTTAGGATGTCTCAATAGCGTCTGAATATTTTCTAATTAGTCCTATATACCGACTGTAGATACTAGACAATAGTGACATTGGCTAGGTAATTGCAATATCCTTCAGGCCCAGGAAGCATCGAAGGCTGTAAAAGATGTTACTAATACTTCCAAAGCTATAGCTTTAATTTTAGTGGAGCTTCTCATAGAGCACAGTTTGATCAGAATTCTAATACTTACTGTCGCAGCAGCCTCAAGGAGGAGCAGTATTTTGCTTCACTAATGAAAAAATGCTTAAAAATAACAGCCCGAACACAATGAAAACGACGAACTACGAACCACAGCGGCAAATTATTTTTCCACGTATTCTTATGTAGATAATTATTTTGGCGACGACTGTGGTTGTGGCCAGATTAGGTCTATATCTATTTTTCCAGCGACAGATAAGCTTCTTCCTCTCCTTTTATGTCAAACTCATACAAATTCATGGTGGCTGCTGCGTTTAAAGAATTCTTGTCGCCATCGACAAAGCAATTAGATAATGCAGATAACAAATTGGAAGCTTTGGCCAGTAGCTCGTCATTTTCAATGTGTTCAGCACTTAAGTTGGAAATCGATTGGCGTCTAAAATTTTTAAACTTCTCAAAGTTACGTTTCAGAAGAAGATTAAAGGTGTGTGTATTTGTCCATGAGCAGTTCTTTATTTCGCAAAAGCCTCCCCTCATTTATTTTCGAGCATACAATAGTGTTTTTTTTACATACGAGCAAGCATTAATTACATATTTTATTACACTCATATGCAAGTATGTAATTATGTATGTACACTAGGGTGGTCCAAAATAAGTAAAGCCGGAATTTTAATGCGCTCACACCCTACGGTTGTTCTATATCGAAAAAATATCCCTATTTTTAGTATTACTTTAACTTCCATTTTATTAGCTCGGGATGTAACTATGTAATATTGCAGCGATTTCTATTCTCAAGTTACGTATCAGATGACAATACGAATGGAAATTATAACAGCGAGGTTTTAGTTTTTTAAACTATAATTTTATTTATTTTGAAATCAAAAAATATTTAGAGGTCGCTCAAAGCGATTTACATGTGTTTTAGATCACCCATGTAGTTTAGATGGGAAAACAACTATTCGTACAAATGGTATAGAATTCTTGAAAATCAATATTTTTCCATCGGAAAACTCTGGTTATCTGCAAGAGTCTTACAATAACAATACCCGATTGTATATTTAACCATTTTTTAATACCAAAGATTTTTTATTTAATACCGCATTGCATTTTATGGCATTTTCTGGTGGTTTTAACGGACCTATAAAATATAGTTACTATGAAAAATGTATGTTCACTTACATTTTTGGACCCCCCTTACGAACACCCACTACATTTAGACCAAAATCAGCTAAACGCCAACTGTTGCTCACACCAACACAACAACAGGTAAGCTCCTACCGTCGCTTATCAACGACAAGAGTAAAACAAAGTAAAAATAAAACCAACAAAAATCGAAAACTTGCGACAGTCAGTTGTTTCTTGACGTTTATTACTTTTTGCTACAGACTTGTTGCATTCGTCGCTGTGTCGCATACATTTACAACGTTGATAAGGATGTGACAGACATCTACATCTATATCTGACGCAAACCAATAGGGGCTGTCGTCTTAGCTCCGCAAACCGTAAATTGCTTCACTGAACATTGACCTTATCCAGTCATGCGCAAATCATTGGCCTCTCAAGTTGAGAGGATTCGCCCTTACAGTGGAAGTGAACTGTGAGAAATGCGGAAATTAGCTTATTAAATTTTATTTATTTATTTTCTATATTTTCTATTTTATTCCTCCAAAATGTGTGCGTATAATGAAACACCGAATCCTGGCTGCAAAGCGTTTTTTTATGAGAAGCTTATTTCAGGCCAGAAGCTTATTCGGCGGTTTGTCAATGCATGCTGAGGGTTGACTGCCTTGCTCTGACAATGTATCGAACCCTGATCCTACCGAGGGGAAGTACACACCTCTTCCCACTCGGCCGACGTGATTTCTTTCTTTAAGTTTCTATAAAATTTGATGGAGCGACTCACTTAAAGTTCAATAGAATTGTACACCCCTTTCAAATATGTTGCAGGCCACCACTATATTATGTGAATTTGTATGCGTGCAGCCCCTCCTTAATCTTCATTCGTATTTGTCTCTATCTATTTGTGTACATATTTGTCAGCATAGCTTACACCTATTGCAGCACTCCACCCTCGAAAAGTGCTTTTCTGTGTTGGTGTCATATTCTCGCTTAATGGCTTTTTTAACTGTTGCACTTCAACATTTCTCTTTTGGATGTTTGATGGGGAAAAGTGCTATGGTGCAATTTCCCCTCTTTATCCGCATAACGTAATTAAATACTTTTTCAATACTTTTATCGTAATTAAAAGAAAATATGTAGGTACTTTTATTTTATCTTTTTCTTTCTTTCGGCTTGCGTTAAATGTAAATACGTAGCTGGTCAATCTGGAACATGAGATCTAAATAATTCCCTAACGTATAAAGAAACAGGATAGGAAAATTATACAGCCCTATCTCTCAATTTGCCAGAAAATATATTTAATTAAATCATTAAAAAATATTAGAAATTATACCATCGCCGTTAATGTCACAGAACGATTTACTTCTTGTTCATTTCGTATCAAAATGTAAGAATTATAGGTTTGTTGAAAAGGAAGTTATTGAAATAATTGCAGTGGGAAGTAGTATCGTGCGTCTAATTACTTTCCCCAAAAATTAATGTTTACAGTAGTATCAAAAGTAAGAGCAGTTTTTGGGTTGGCGAAAAAATATTTCTCAACTCAATCCTCCCCGAGGTTGCCGACTGGTAATGGATACCCCAGTATGTTCTGTGCGTGCGTTGTTAGAACTGTATCCAGCTAAAATGAGGGATAATCGCAGAAAGGCTCACCGCTCATCAAATGCAAAGCCCATTACAGTGTTCTTTGATCATGGTTCGGTTCGGTTTCCCTCAAGACGAATCTTGCCTATTGGACGACGTTTGCAGTCGATGGTGTATTTCTGTATTTCTACGGTGACTCGCTGACATTGGGCCGCCTCAGTGAGTAACGGTTACCTCACCATGTCATCGTTAGATCGGTGTATCGGACCGTCTCGGTCTCGATGCAGCCTGTGGCTGTTTGGTTTCTGGGTTTTTCTCTTGGAAAGTGACTGGGCGGGCCATCGTAAGAAACAGAGAACAATGAATAACAACAAACGAGCCTCGTACAACAACAACCAAAAACATGACGATAAGGAGTTACTTCCACGCGATCAAACAATAAGGACCAACAGGAAAGAACCACGATCCGGAAGTCCGAGCCTCTCCTCGGAGAACAAGGTACATTGGCGGCCTCCCTGAATATATAAGGAGCGTTCAACAAGAAATCTGGAGATTGAGACCTTCCTGGTAAAATAGATTTCTAGCATACTTCGAACAAGGATTGTAAGCTAGGAAACATCAGATATACAAAACGGTACTGTGGCTTTGCATACTAAATAACTTCTTTTAACACTCAGCAGGAAAGGGGTATGCAGACGATCCGAAATGAGGCCCACGACCTGATCTTATGCTATGGATGTACAAGGCGGTGATTCGTCCAATTATTGCATACGGTTAGCTGGTTTGTTGGAAAGCCGCAGAGATGAACTATATACACACAATTTTAGGCGGGGTACAAAGGTCAGCCTGCACTGGAGCGATCATGGACGTATCCTGTACACTTTCAACAAACCAAGCATTCGCAAAAAATCAGACTACATCTGTTATTTGCTTCTCTTAAAGAACAACTTTGGCACGATGTTTCCACAAAGAAGGAAAGGGAATTAGCCTCTTTACTGAACGCTTTAAAGTATCTATTTATATGAACGGCCCAAAATTAATTGTAGGGTAGTGGCTCGAATTTTCTCAACTGACCTCCAAATCGAAGGGTCCCAATTCGGCTAGTGTTTTTCAGGCAGAGGTCTTTGCTATCAAGGTCGTGGGCAAAATAATCTTAGCCTCGCGAGTAGCAGGGACCAGCATTACTATTTTCTCAGATAGCTAGGCAGCAGTCGAGGCACTTGACTTGGTATGCATTACATTCAGCATAAGAACAGAGAGATGGTTATGGCACCCGGGCACAGTAGAATTCATGGCATTGAGATGGCCGACGAGCTAGCTAGAACTGGGTCGGCTCTGGGTGTCTCACAGGCAGAGGAGGTTATTGTGTCCTGAGCTATATATAATAATAGTAGGTGGAAATACCTACAATCCTTTAGGGTTTGAAGGAGTCTGTGGCTTACCTACTGCGCAAAATGCACTGCATTTATCATCAAACTGGATTTATCGATCAAACAGGGCACTGGGTCGTGGTAATCCATGCTTCATGACTAGGACTAGAACACAACACTTCTTGGCATAGCTGTAATTCGCCAGATGCATGTAGTTTATTTTTTGATTTGGGGTTTTATCATTTTAAAATCACTCAACATAGTGTTAAGTTATAGTAAGAAGGTTAAAGTAATTTCAGTATATCGAAATGTACAATTATCAGTTTTATGGAACGATTAAGAAATTAATTAAAAGAATTTTCACTTCCGTAGCGCAATCCAGGCGCACTCATTCTTTTTTTTACATATACCGATATCCTTAAAATCTTACAAATCACTGCTTTATCTACCTCCTACTCATTTTGCTCCTCTTAAGTACTAAATCCAAATTTATCTTAAATTCGTTTTACTGCTCATTACCATTTAGTTCATTCGTCATATGATTGCACGACACTAAAGTAGCATAAGTGGAAATTCCCCTGCCACTGCAACTTGATTAAAAATAAAAAAAAAATCCAGATTATTAAAGAGTCTTTGCAGGGTTTGTGTGGCATGCAGCAAACATTTTAAAGAAACCAAGTCATGCAGCTGTCAGCCAGCCCGCATGCCTAGTTTATGTCCTGCTGTGTGCTAGTAATTAGACAAAATTGCATATCCAACAGCGCAAAAACAACACTAACATATTCTTCGTTTACACAACACACATATGAATGTAGGCAATACAAATACTCGTATAAATCCTAGAGCGCAGTATTGATTGAAGAAAGTTGATTTGCGAAGAACGTGCGGCTGGCAGTCTTCTGTGAAAGAGGAATACATGATGAGTTGGAGCTAAAAGAAAATGTGAACGCATATTTATCCGCAGGTGGTCGGTCACTCATTAGTAGGTAAATCGATGTGCAGCGCAATTTAATGGCGACAAAGCAAAAGTGAAACAGGTTTCTGGGTGTTGAGGTGTAGCTAATGAATGCGAAGCTGGAAACTACGAAATCGAAAACGTGTGCAATGTATTTAACAGCGAAACGAACTAGAACTGTGTGAATCTAATTAAAGAGCGGCAAATTTAAAGGAACTTGTTTGAGCGGGGAAGAAAAAATTTTCATATTGGTTTGCATACGAAAAACACACATGGGGTTTCGATTACCCTCTATGTATGTAGCTGATGATTAAGACTGTAAAGCTCATCATTTAAGTATATGCAAAACCATGCGCCAACATACAACCCTGACCACTGCTAGGGTTAAAGGATATAAATATTTAGTATAAAGCAAAAAGGATTCACATAGTAATTTTAGGTGCTGCACGCTTATGGCACACACTTAAGAACCGGTTTTTATAATCGCTCAATAGAAAACCATGGGTATGGTTACAAATATGATTGCCCAAGCATACATACATATGCATGTATGTATGTATGTTTACACACATATTTATGTTTCTTGCAACTTATAAAACCACCCTTTTTCTCTTGTTTGTTTTGTGTTTACACCTCTTGTGTCAACAAAGCATTTTCCAAATGAAAACACAACACCTACCCATACACACACACACATGCTTTGTTTCGGTTTTTGAAATTCCTTTTAAACAAATATGTTAGTTATTATAATCTATGTATTTTGCTAATATCAGACATGTATGGGAAAATCGTTTAGCTGGAAAACTCATACGCTTAATTAATTACTCAATACTCTTATGGTTAGATGAATTACAAAAGGGAGATGGAGCCGGCGATGTAGCGGCAACGATTGCGGCACGCTTGTAAGATCAAAAGGATTTACTAAAGTGGTCACGTTGACATCTTTTGGGTAACCAATCATTGATGAATACTCTTCCGGGTGATCGAAACCTTATTCCTAGACATATATGTATATGTATGTATGTAAATAAATTTTGTTATGTAAGCATAGGATGTGTCTGACAGGGGCAGTTTCAGCAGTAAGCAAGTAATTTTACTAAGAAGAAGAAGAAAAAGAGGTAAAGGCCTGAGGCAACTGGAAATCCGAATGCGACCTATCTTTTAGAGCTAAACTATACTTTTAAGGTATAAAGAATTACATATATTTCTTTTGAAAGGTATATTGAAACTGAAGTGCAAAAAATAACTCAAATATCAAATTAGTTTAAAGTAAAGCGAAAAAATCAAATCAAAAAAGAAAATAATGAAGACAAAGATCAGAATAAAAGGAGGAAGAGATAAAGATAAAAATGATAGGATAAACATATAGATAAACGTAAAGATAAAAACCGATGAAGGTAAAGATAGGGAGAGAAAGTTATAGAGGTATAGATATACAAAGAAAAAGATAAAACTGAAGAGTGATATGTTATTTTATTTATAGTTATTCTAAGTTATTTTGTGTTAAGTAATGTTATGACATGTTATGCTATATTATGTTATGTTACTTTATGTTAAGCTCTGTTATGTTATGTTATATTGTTCTACTAATTTCCCCTCAACTCACCACAGCTCACTCTAAATCACCTCAAATTTCCTCATATGACCTCAGCTAACCCCACATAAACTTCTTTTAGTTCACCTATACTCACCCTAACTCACCTCACCCCAACTCACCTCGTTTCATCTCAACTCACCTCACTTCCGTTTCAACTCACCTCAACTCAACTCCCCACAACTTATGTTATTCACCTTCTCACCTCAGGCCAACTCACCTTAACTTATCAAAACTCACCTTACCTGAAATCACTACACCTCAATTCACTTCACATGAACTATACTCATCTCAACCTCCCCTTAATTTTAGCGGTAGAATTTCGATCGCTGGCGAATACTAGTACTCAAAACTATTTAACCCTTTCGATCCGACTTTAGCAGAATGCAAGTGGAAATTGAAATAAAAACCACGATCTTATTTACAACGATCGTCATCGATGCTATAAGCTGGGACGTATGTATGTGTGCCAATAAAGTTTTATTCTATTTTCAAAGTAATAAGTATTTACCTTACTTTGAATAGAAATGCCCAGTTTTTAAATTGCTAAAATTATGAATAAACGCGATTTTAGATTATTGCATACATTTAAGAAAGCAGAAGATGTAGGCAAATTCACCTAGATCCGCTCCCGTACTACATGTACATACTACATGGCCGATTACCCCTTGAAGCATATGCGTAGAAATAATTCATTTAGGTACAATTCATTAAGCTCTGAATTTAGCCTCAGCAAGCCTTTTTCGAAATACGTATGTATATATGTATAAATATATGTGAGCTGGTAGGTAAAAGTTGCTTTGAGTTCTAATAATGGATGCGCCTATATGTATGTATGCATGTGCGCGTGTATGAAATTAAGTTTTTTAATAAATAAGTTTCATGCAAATTCGCAAACCCTTCAAAGAATATGCCTATGCCATGTGAGTGGAGCTAAGCTAACTAACTTATTTAAAAGGAAGGTGCAAGAGCTCGATGTTTGTAGTGCATGGTTAAACATAAAATTTGCATTTAATTTAGTTATCTAGTTTTGCTAGAGCAAATTCAATTTGTACCACTTACTCGTATATCGAGTTTATGCGAGTAGAAAATTTAGTTTTCAACTGCCACAGCAACAACAACAACAACAACAACTAATAGACGAGCAAATTATGATAGTGTAAGCCACAAAGGTGGTCGCCGCGGCTGTTGTTGTTTTTGTCGTTGACAGGCAGCACGCGCCTCCGTCATCGGCGTGATTTTGAAGGCAATCTGCGAATGGGGCAAATGTACTGCCACTACACAAACACACACACACTGCGTACTAACGGTCGGTCGATACCGATACCGATACACGCACTTTGTGGCATTTTATAAATGAATTGTGTGTGGAAGCGCGCAATCAAATAATGTTTGCAACAACACTGTAAAGCGCAATAAATGCAAGTGGTAAAAGGCACTAGCGCATGTTAGCAAACAACAGCAATTGCATGCAGCAGCGGCAGCACCATCACCACAACAACAACAATAACAACAGCAATTTGATGGAGGCAATCACGGGCAAGAAGGAAGTGTGCAACATAGCGGCAGTGTCCTCTCATCAAGCGCGCGATTTTCGTTTGATGACGGAAATGCAAACACACGCACACACGCACACACACACACACATGCGCTCGCTCGTTACAAGGTTGGCATACAGGCAGCATTTGCTGTGAAAGGTGTAACCGCATATAAACAATGCCAGCGAACAAACAATTAAATCACCTAAGTGCTGGTGTGTGTGTGTGTGTGTTCGGTTTTTGGTGTATGGAAGGCTGTTAGTGTCGGAGCATTGCACAAAGGATGTGCATAAATTAGCGGTACTGATTGCTGATACATATTGCTGAAGAAGGGTGTCAAAGCGGGCAGAGGTCAGGCGGGCAGAGGTCCAGCGTACAAACTTTATTGAATGTTCCTCTTTGGGGGTCAATGCTGGCTCGTAGGGGAGATTGGCCAAAAATGGGCGTGGTTGGCGAAAGTGCGTTCGATCGAGTGGACGATTGGTATAGGCAAACAATATTGCCAAGGCTATTTTACACTGAGAGAATCCTATTTGGTGTATGAAATTTTGAAGAATTACTTGAAAATAAAGCAAAAATTCAAGTGAGATTATCTACCTAAACAAGATTAGTAAAGAGACTCTGTCGATAAAGATTGTTTATGTCGGTTTTAATAATTTTCACAGTTGGCCGTATACTGTTCGATAAGAAACAAGAAACACAATTTTATAGTTATAGCTGTCCACATTTAATAATGGAAGATATACCTTATAGGGCACCGATCTGTCGATTTTGTCAGTAAGCCTTTGGTTGATTAATTAGTAATTATCTCACGAAATTGTGGGTTTTAGCTGTCTAAATGAAGGAGTGTTAAATTAAAATGTCATATTTGATTTATAGTACACTATATAAGATACTCGCTTACCAAATTTCAGTCGTATATCTGAAGAACAGAGGAACCAAATTGAGGTCAAAGAGACCGACGGACAAAGCTAAGTTGACTAAACTTGTCGTTCTGATCATTTTGATATACTTTTTCATGGGTTTAGCTCTTCTTCTTCTGGTACTCACAAATATCGGACCAAAGTTATAATACCATTTCATGTTATGGAAGGCTTAAAAATAATGCAAAATAAGTCTGCGAATCTTTAGAAGACTCTTTCTGCGTACGCAGCTTGGATTTATCGTGCTAAGCTTCATCATTCAGGTGGAATTGCAACTATCAATACCATGAAATATTTTGGAGCGAAAGCACTTGTATATCATTTAGTTCGCGTGACTCCCATAGACGCCATGGCCGAGCGGGCAAAGCACAGGAGTGATTCGAGTTCGAGATCTGCCACAGCTGAGTTTCTTCTTCTTCTTACGTCTACATTTTTTCTTTTCAATTAAATTTTTTAGGTTTTTTATTTTTAAAAGGATATATCGTCCCTAGACACGAATAAAGGCGCGTTAATGTTTTGACGGCAAAAAAAGACCCATAAAAAATATTAGACGAAAAAGACACTTGAGAAAAACTTCGGCGAAGAAAGCCGCGTAAACCAAGGACTGTCACTTCAGCATCATTCCCCAAAACCTCTTTGGGCAATTTACATACTGTTACACCCGCAAACATAGTTGACCGCAAAAATAATTTTACGGGGTTTTCTTCGCCGTTAACTTTGTTAAGTCTTTCTTCGCTGCAGTTTTTTCATGCGTTCCTTCAACTTTTGAGCATGCGCCTTTATTCGTGTCTAGTGATGATACATTTCTTAATTTAATTTAATTTATACAAATTTATGTTATGTGTTTGTTTCTTTTTCAATTAAATTTTTTTTATTGACTTGGCTTTTATTCTTCCAAAATTAATATTTTTTAATTTTATTTAATTTCTAGGAACTCATTTATTTTTTTTCTTTTCGAAATAATTGTTTTTAATTTTTTGTTATATGTTCCTTTAATTTATAGATTTTCTTGTGCACAAAAGAAAAAAAATTTAATTTCGTTTACTTTTTAGAAATTTATATTATTTAATTTTTCCTTTTTTAATTTAATTTGATGTTCTTTTGTTAATTCAATTTTCTTTTATTTTTTGGATTGTATTCTTTTAAGAAGAAAAAGATTTTTGTATGTATTGCAGTTAATTTTTAATAATTTTTTCTCTTTGCTTTTGTCTTTTTTTTTAATACATTTTTTTTAATCTAATTATTTTTTGTGGAGCTAGTATTTATTTATTTTTCATTTTGTCTTTTCTAATGTTTTTTTATTTAGCAATTGTTTTAAAAAGAAAAATATATATTTTTTTAATTTTTCAGTTTGTAAACGTTTTTTAAGCTACTTCATTCATAAGAATTTTTTTAAGGATTTCAATATTATTTGGAAAGCTCAGTGCAATATAAAATAACAATATGCATATCATATAAAAGATAAAATTCGGTAGATTTAAACGAGTGTAAACGTTTTTTGGTGCCTAAGGACGAGCAGACACTGGAAATGGGCACTTAAAATTTTTTGCTCGAATACACCATGCGACAGTAAATTTTACAAAAAAAAAATATCTATTAGCGAAACTATGTGAAAAACATAGTAGAACTGTGTTTTAAATTCTCTCTCTCTCTCTTACGTCAAGATTTTTTAACATAATTTTCTCTTTCATTTGTTTTTTTTTTTTTTATAATTTTATGAATTAATCACACCTTTACAATTTCAAATTGCTCTTAAAAAATTCTGACGTCAGAGTGAAAAACTAAAAACGCGGTTTCACTATACCTGGCCCATAGTTTCGTAAATATATTGATTGTTTCGAGTGTTTTGAAATTTGTAGACTTTTAACCTAATCTCCATTAAATACCTAATTTTTAAACCGAGGCAAAACGTTTGCTTAATTTAATCTACCCTCAAATAATACCACCTACATATGTACGTGTATGCAGGAAATTTTTTTTTTCAGTGTCCTTGTAAGTTGCAATGACGTGTGTCATATTTGATGCACTCACAACATGTAATAACATGAAGTCATCGTGGTATTGGTGGCATGCAACCGGATGAAGCAAACAGTGCAATTTCGCTGCTACAAAAATGACATTGCGACCTGTTGCTTTCCGGTTCGATAACGGTTTTATACATACATACTACATACCAGCGGCGGAGTGACGGGGGAGGCGATAATTTTGCGATGTTCCATGAAGATGTCATTGGTAAAAATTACTTTTCAAAATATCGAATCTACGCATTTTAAATTAAAATATATTCAAGTTGCAAATACCTACATAAGTATGTACGTGATTTAGGGCCTTTTTCTCAACAAGCTTTTAAAATTTTTCTGCCTTTTTTGGAACATGGTTTGATTAAAATAAATTTGGGAATATGGATCGTAATTTTCAGAATTAAAAATCACCGTTATTAAAAAAAAATGTTTTATATGAAGTAATCTATCTATCTGATAGCTTGTTTTGTCACTAGGGTGTTCGATTGTACGTATTTTTTCCAAACCGGGTTTCGTGTTATTCGAAAAATTACAATATGAAAAAATTTAATTCCCGATCGTGAAATTAAGAAAAAAACCAGATACACCGGTGTTAATTTACATATCTTTCATATAATGAAAATGCTTGTATGAAGTCATGACCAAAAATTACCAGAAATTAACGCTTTTACTTAGAAAAAAAAGCAAAGCAAAAAAAGTTAAAATTTTTATTTTTTGAATAGTGCTATGCCGCCGCAGCCGAGTGCTACCGCCACTCGGGAGGTCCATGGTTCAATAACATAAGACACATAAGAACAAGTAATTTTTAGCAAAAAAAAACCGACTTCAACTCCCACATAAAAAAAAATATATATATATATATCTCATGATCCACTGATCGGATCTCAACCAGATTAGTATGGGACCACCTCTGAGACACTACCTTTCCGATGCTTATCGAAATCGGTTGACGTGGTCCAAAGTTATGCGGTAACATACATAAAAAAAAAAATAAAATAAATAAAAAAAAAAAAATATTCCGACGAACTGATAACCTCCTCCTTTTTTGGAAGTCGGTTAAAAAATTAGTTTTTTTTTCAAATATCGGTCGCCCTTTCGCAGACAAAGCCAGGTTTCCGAGTGTACTTCTGCTATAAAAAAGCTTCTTCGGTGGTGGAGTAAAAGTGTGATGTTGTGTCATAATATCAAGAAACCGGCCACGAATCGGAGGAGAAGCTGGGCCAAACAAGTAGAAAACGTTTTAGCCTCAAAAACTTAAATTTATTGGATTGGATTCACTGTTCATCCCCAAATAACCTAGGATATAATTTTAAAACTGTTTATAGGAGGAAAGCGTTGAAATTTCGTAAAATTGAGAACTTTTAGTCATAGGTAAAGATTTGTATTAAATGAAAAAAAACCGGGTTGTTCGATAAATAAACCTGTGTGCAAAATTTTAGCCAAATCGAAGGGCATTAGCATGTCTTTGTTATTTTTAAATCAAATAGGTGATAAAACTAAAAATCCAAACAGGACGACCCCTGCCCTCCCTAGCAAAATCCTTGATCCGCCACTATATACTGTGTTCATATGTATGTAAGTATGTGCACACATAAAGCAAGGAAAGGATGTTGCATTGTGTTGCACTGGAAAAATTAAATTTTTTTTCCTTTGTCATTGTTTTTGTTTACATTACGCCGATACATTTTTATTGGCATGTAAGGCAAAAAAAATAAAAACTACAAACACCAACCAATAACGCTTTCAGCGATGCCGCCTCTTTGCCTTGTCTCCTCCGCTCAAAAAGCTGTAAATGTACTGAAGCGAGAGATCGACAAGATAATTAAATTTTGTTGTACCTTTTCTTTAGAATAAAGCAACACAAACAACAAAAACAAAAAGAGCAACACAAACATGCCACAATTTTAATGCAACTTAAAGGCCCCATAATCGAATATCAATGCGGGCTTGGCAATTTGTCAGCGGTTGCAGCCAGAGCTGAGTGCGTGCGTGCTTGTTTGTGGGTATGTGTGGCAATTGTACGGTATACGATAAAATTATGCTCAAGAGTTTAAGTGCTGTGCTGCTGCTTATTAGTTTATTTTAAAGCCGGAAATTATATTAGAGCTACGCTCCATTTGCTTTTAGTCTAAATTATCGGACAAAGCAGTGTCAATCAAGAGTCCAACACTCATCTGTGCCACAAAAAAAAAAAAAAAACACTGAAAAAGTGCTGCAATCTCACCTGTTGCTATTAACTATACCATATATATGGAGTACAGAGAATCATCTCCATTTCTAACCAATACATTTGAATATATATGTATGTACATTCAAATGACGTCGTCATTGAAAATGCCTGTGCTGCTGCTGCTTTGTTTTTTTATTTATTAACATTTGTTTGTGTCTCTGCTGATATGAATATTGAGCGTTCGCTCATGTAAGTTGTTTAATTAAATTTCTGAAATTAAAATGCTTTGTTGATATAAATTGAAAAATCCTATAAAATAATAATAGTTTTACAAAATAGACAGCGACACTCATGCGAAAAGGTAATGAATAAAAAAATATATTTGAATTTATTGCCCCATTGGAAAAACATTTTCAAGTTGTATCGGTATTTTTCTGGTCGTCAGAAGCTACATACTTAAATGATTTCTATAAAATATAACCCACCAAACAATTTGTGTTGCCGGCAATAAGAAAACGTGTCGCCCTCGGAAACAAATTTATTGCCGGTAATATTGCCATCGAATCGATTTCCTATTACCGGTCGCTCTAAAACGTCCGCCGAAGGCAACACGCCTGGGCGAGTCGTTTTCTTATTACCTGAATGAGTCCTTTTCTTATCGCTTCAGGCGATATTTGGAATAATTTTATTCTTTTTAATACTTCATTTATTTTTTTGTATACCAAATCGCAACTTACAATCGGAAATAATTAATTTTCTCGCTGTGAGGCTTCCTATTTCTTCAATCTTGTCCTTGGGCATAATTTAGATGCTTTTGGCCAATACTATGGACGGCATATTCATAAGTTTCGGAATTTTTGAGAACTTTTTTATTCAAAATTGACATGAACGGAGTGATGTTGCCGATTTGTCACCACAGCAATAAATCGGTGAGTCGCCAATTTGTTGCCATTGACGATTGTTGCCTATTTCTCATATTTTGCATGGTGGGAAACATCAAAACTGCATTGGTCTGTAATGTCGGCACTTAATGTTTCTATCTGAATTCAAGTACAAATTTTTAGGTACTGTTTTTGTTAAAAGTATGATTTTCATAACTTCGGTGTGGGTTAGGTCTTTCCATTGGAGAGGAGCCGTTTTATTTTTTTTCTGCTACCTGCATTGTGATCCACGTTGTATACTTTCAGAGCTGGAGCATTTTTGTTCATTCGTACGACTTGGCCGAGCCAATGGAGCCGTTGTATTTTAATCCGCAGCTCTATGTCTATATCGTTGTAAATCGCATACTGCTCATCCTTCTATCGTCAGCGCTGACGCGCAAATGCCCATAACTCCTCCATAAATATATTTCTCTCGAACACAACAAGACCTGCGTCATTAGATGTTTCCATGGTCCATGCTTCTGTAACATACACCAGCACTGGCAGTATGAGTGGCTTATAGAGTTAGATTTTTGAGCGAGGACTTTTCTTATCAATTGCCTTCTGAGTCCACAGAATCACTTGTTGGCAAGAATGATTCTCGGTCGGCTGACATTATCATAAGTAGGTTTAAATGCTGATTCCTAAATAAACGAAGTCGTCTGTTTTTAGGAAATTATAGTTATCAATAGTGGCGGGAATTCATGTGTGTCTGATGATAAGATATACCTCCTTCTGTTCTTATTTACCACCAAACCTATCCGCTTTAATGTTGCCGTTAATGTCGGTGTCATCGACATACGCCAGAAATTGTATGCTCAGCGGTGCCGTCCTGCGGCTCTTATTAACGACATGCGACATTATCATGGTGGAAGATCTATTACTCATGTCTGGTTGCATATTCCGGCCATTTTTCCACAATCACTTGCTACAGCCTCATCATTTGTTGTGTGTAGAGAGCTCCGCCGATTGCCTGATCACATTTCTGAAGCTCATGATACCGGATTCCATTCGGGTCCCACCAAATGCAGAGCATTTACATCGCTGCCATGGATATTTGACCTTGACATTGATGATCCGGGTTCACCGTGCTAGAAATACGTCTTCTGGCTATTTGAATTATCGTATTGAATCCATTTTCCATCGGCAGTGACAATAGAATGCAAAAGCGACTTCGCTTTGTACCGTTCAAGGAGAATTTTGGGAAAAGTTACCCGCCGTTCGGTATCTCTTGGTATGAGTTCGTGAAGCACTCAGTTTCTGACTTTCTGGACCATACCAATGGTTTTCAAATGCAAATGAAATGTCTTGTTGAGTCACGTCTAATATTGCCGCAAGTTACTCTTGAGTTTGGCATTGGTCTTCGTCCAAAGTTGCCTCCAATTCGGCGTCTATAAGAATTGATGTTCTTCCTTCAGATACCTTGTCGGCTTTGTCAAAATCGCCAATTTTGAAACGACGAAGCCAGTACTCACAGATTGAAATTGATAAAGCATGCTCTCCGTAAGCCTCATAGAGTAGCCGATGACTTTCTGCTGCACTTTTCTTTAGATGCGGGGAATGGAAATGATACATACGGAAAAATATGGTTAAATGATGCTTTAGCATGAATATACCCGCAAAATTGTCCGGTATGCTTAAAGTCCACCGGCGGCCTCTTTAAATAATCCAGGAAAGCGTACTCGCATACCCAATAATATCGTTCAAATATTTTCCGCGTCTTCTTATGATGGTACGAATCCGAGTGGTCCTTTTTTAATTACTCTACAGCATATGCACCAATATTAGGTGCTAGACGTCCTGGTTTTCCATAAATTGTCCTGGTGTCCTGGTCGATGGGTTCAGGATTATGGCAGCCCTAACGTATATCCATCGACTTATTGCCGCAATGCCACCTCTAGATACATAGCGCTTAGATTGTCCATCAGTATGTACCACTCGTCATTGACGATGATGGCCTCACGGACCACTGACGCCACCGGCCCAAAATCAATACCAAATAGTAGCTTTTTGTAGATGAGTTCATCTCTGCCACCGCTGTTATGTATTTGGGACTCTCTTGTAAGGCAAAAAAGCCATAATCTCTGCCCGGTGAACTTTATAAACCGATAATATTATAAAAGGCGTGAGCTATACAAGGAAAAGAAGGCAAAAACATGCCCTTTTTCTGGGTTGGGTGTAACATCAGATGGGCAACATTTTTTGAAAGAAACGAAAACACCAATAGATATACACAAATTCTATACCATGGCCATGACTCTTAAATATCAAAACTTTCCTACGTGGAAGTATTGGCAAAATTGACAATGTGGAAAATGTAATAAAGAAGGAAGGGAATGTAAAATAAAACCATATGAATATTCGTACCAACCATCATTGACAGTTCCATTGAGAACAGCATCGATGATGACGAGCCATTGTCTTTGAAACTACCCATTCAGATACATAGCGCTGATGTTGACAGACTGATGTGTCGAACATCGAAATGTATGCGAAATAGCACACTCCTCCAAGCAGTGAACATTTCAACATTACACTGCACTGATGCTGCCAAATTGTCATAGTATATATGTACGTATGTGTACGTTTATGTATTCTCTTACTCTTTTAAAATTTCAACACTTCTTTTTTTCTCGAACTGGTTGATGTTTAAATATGTATTGAATATGCTAGAGAAAATTTTTAAGAAGGGATAACTGCGGCAAAGCCAAAGTGCTGCGATAGTTTTGCAATGTAACGTTAAACAGGCACCTTTAGTAGTTTTCTACAAAAATATTTTGTAATGCTTTATTTAACCTCTCATTAAATTGAACTGGAACTCATAACTGGTGGCAAGCCTATTCAAAAATATTTTATAAATAAAGCTTACCTAAAGCTCTTTTCCTTCAAAATAAAGCTTACATAATCCGTTCTCATATTAAAATTTCATTCAACTTGCTAATGAATTGATTCAAAATTTCTAAACAGGTGGCAACCCTCTTCAAAAATATAAATGAAGAAATAAAATTTTCTTACTCTTTTTTCGATTGAGGTCTTTGTATATAACTATATTAAAGGGTTTCCACTAATTTAATAATTAAGATCATTTTTACTTTTAGAGCAGGTGGCAACACATTTCAAATATCATTTTTGATATAAAGCTTGTTTACTACTCTCTTGTTTGACACCTATTTTTTCTGTAATTGTTTAAATTAACTGATTTAGAATTTCTAAATAGGTGGCAACCCTCTTCAAAAAGTTTCGAAATAAAGCGTTCGCTTGGAACTAGTATTGAAATATTTCGTCTAGCTTGTTAATTAAATTGATTGTGAATTTCTAACCGGTGACAACACTCTGCCCACTGCGCAGCCCCTCGACACGATCGTGCTTGGCGATTTCAGCCTCCATGATGAAACGTCCGATAACGAACTGAGGCTGATCGACTTCGCCGGGGGCCCTGAATATGGTAGTATGTAGTACTAGGTTCAAGCATAAAAAGATTCATCAAGCTACGTGGCAGTCTCCAGAGAGAAATATGAGAAACCAAATCGATCATAATGTGACAGATACAAGGCACGCTGTTTTGGAAGTGCATACACACATACGTACACTCCGAGGGCCAATCATCGATACGGACCCGCCTCTGCGCAAAAAAATTTGCTCCCGCTCATTAAGTACCACCCAAAGGAACAACTGCCTACAGGGCCACGCTGTAATCGGGCGCAATGCGAGCCATGTGAGACCGTTATAGGAAACTGAAATGGTTAAGTACGAAGAGCTTGAAATGCTAGCCGACAGGAAAACCGCCCGAAATTTTTACCAGAGAGTTAGGCGACTTACGGCAGGTTTTCTGTAAGATCAGATGATTTACCTTCCCAAAAATGG
>NW_016167085.1:0-22361 GCF_001687245.7 Rhagoletis zephyria | reverse complement strand
GTTGAAAATGAATTTAAACAGGTTTGTATGAAATGTTTAACCTTTAATACAAAAAAAAGTATAATAATGAGAATTAGTTTAGCTAAAATACAAAAGAAACACAATAAGTTGATTGCAATATCTAAAATTAAAGGAAATCAGCTAATAACCGATTTTTCACTTTCTGTAGACCAGCATTTGAATATTAAGCAGTTGCAAGAAACTGTTAAGCTGTTAGTCAAGTTACCTAGTAATTGGAGTTAATAAGAGTTAAATGTTACGAAAGCGAAATAAACCAAAACAATAATTGCATAAATAAACATATTTTGTATATACTAATTGAGACATGAAATGGATATAAACAAATATTTAAATGTTTGCTCATCGATTGCAATGATCAGTAAATATGTATAGTAACTCTTACTTAGTATGCAGTTAGGTATGTTTGATAAGGACAACAATCATTTACTGATTAAGGTAGTCTAAAGTAAATACATAAAATTTCAATTTGTAAATACCAATACTAAAATATATAGTTTAGGTTATGCGCATTTTTTATTTACACTTTTTATCGGTGTTTCCATTGAATGCAACCGTTTCTCACCCAAAAGGGGATATCTTTCCAGCTTGTGTTTTTCGACATTTGAAAAAAAACGAGATGTGGCACGCTCATCTAATCGATTTCACATTATTCTTTGAACCTTGAGACATAAGAAAAAAATAAAACTCAATTCTCAAGTTCGGTAATTTGCAAAAGAATAATAAATAATACAGGACTATAGGAAAAAATTACGAAAGGTTATTTTCACCAGACTAGGTGTTCTATGCCATTTTTCGGTCAAATAAAACCTTTTTCAAATAAAAGGAAAAATTTATCAAATCATGTGCAAACCTTTACAATTTAAATGAAATCTTTCTCAAGTCAAATGAAACCCTTTTCAAATGAAAATAAACTTTTTTCAACTCAAATATTTCAAAACTGGCATTTAGAGTGCATAATTTACTGGAGTCTTAATTTTTCGCTATAGTTGAAATCTTTTTTAATGAAATCTTATTAAATTTGGAAAAGAGCAGTTGAACATTATTTTTGAATTTTTATTTGCGTATATTAAATTTTTTAGTGCAAATTGCAGAAACAGTGCCAATTTTGAAGAAAATCGATTCTCCTGTTCCAGTTAATAAATTTTACATAATGCAAATAACAAAATTTAACGAAAACCAAAGAAAAATATCAAAAGGAATAAAAATGAATTTTATAAAAAATTGTCTACCAAAATTTGATTTTTTTGTTTTTTAGACAAATTTTAGGTATTCAGTTTTATAGATCAATAGAATTTAATTGCAAGTGCCTAAGAGTTCGCGGTGATTTTTAATAATACAAACGCTTTTATTTCCCATTTATCTGGCAGATGTGCTCGAAATATTAGCGAAAAAATTATTAAAAATCAACGAGTCCTCTTAGCCACTTAAAACTTGCACTTTTGGTATACTAAAATTTTATGATCTATAATATTGCGTACCTCAAATTTTTCGGAAAACTCAAAAACAATTTATTTTTAATTTTGATGAAAATTTTGTATATAACATTTAAAATTTTTCTTTTTTTTCCTTTTGAGGGAACCCTACAATTTTTTCAACTAGTTTTTATTATATACATATTACCCTTTCCAGTTAAGGAACAGGAAAATCGATTTTCTTCAAAATTGCTACTTTTTCTGCACTTTACACTACAAAATTTAATATTAACAAATATAGATTCAAAAATTGGGCTCAACTGGTCTCTTGTTTGTTTCGTAAGCTTTCAGTTAAAAAAATTAATCAAATTGGTGGAAAATTGAAGGCTGCAGAGAATTATGAACAGTAAATTCCAGTTTTGAACCACTGTGCGGTGATTAAAAAAAAACGGTCTCTTTATTTTTGATATCCTTCAGTTCTGGCCGGTGACTGGGAAAAATGTTTTGAACCAGCCTAATGTGGATGTGTATATAGATACCATTAAATAGATATTATAACTCACTGACAGATTTAAACAAGCGCGTTGAAAGCGAAATTAATACTCAAATACAAAAGGGAAGCTGCTCCTACTTGTGTAGCGTAAACATAGGATGTACATGAATAACACTGGCTGCAGTCATAATTAGAAATGATACAGAAGCCGGAACTGTTCGAAATGCTATACAGTAAATTTGAATAAGACGAAAGAAGCTTTTGCTGTGGTGTCAGTCAATTCATTTAATACACACAAACATAAATGAACAGTACGAATTTGCGTTATATGTATGTATGTATATTCAAAGGTGATGAAGAGTTACACTTTCCAATCGATTGCTGAGGAAATGTCAGTGAATCAATTCAAAGGAAAGTGAGTGACAAAGGAGCGTTTTTTATTTTGGATTTTGGTAAATTGCATTAGCCCTTTGCTTTAATTAGATTTGTTGTTAAATACATTTTTTTGCTATCTTTTATCTTATTTCATTTTTTTTTATAAAATTATTTGTTTCGATTCATTTTTGCGTTCTGTTTTGTAGTTTAGAAATGTCTGCTTTTCGAACTTTGATTAATAATCAGTTTTTGTTTGATTGAGTTTTTGGCATTTTGCGCGGCAAATGAAATGGGTTAACGAGGTTACTTGACTGCCCTTTACGCTTGAGTGCGGATTTTTTTCCTTCATGGAATTTTCACATTTTTCTTGTGGTAGTTTTTTCAGCAAAAAAGGTTTGTGCCTATGAACAGTACTCTTCGCGTTTTATCTTACGCTTTTGTAACTGATTATCTTAAAACAAATTTTTCATTACAGCTTTCCTTTTTATGCTCATTTTTGAGTAACCCTAAAAGTTATTATTATTACTTATTTAAAGTTTTTTTCTGGTTTTGTTGCTGCAACAGGCGGTTTCTAATAACAGAAAAAAGTTCAATTAAAAACTAAAGTTAATTTATTTTTTACTGCATCAAACTTTTTTATCAAGTTTTTGTGCTTTTAAACAAAAAACAACAATCAGAAAGTAACTTTTACGTTCCAAAATTACTTCGACATTTGTTGCCGCATACCAAAAAAAAAAAAAAACATTACTTGTCTGCGAGTCGCTTGCAGAGTTTATGCTACCAAACTGTAAGTAAGCGCAGCTGTCAAAAATACGAGGAAATGTCAAAAATTTATAATTTATGCAAATTAAATGTTGCGCACTAATACAGTCACACATAAGCTCACATGGGCAAACATGTGCTGATATGTAGCTTAACTCGTCCATATGTATGTACATACATATTTTTGCATATAAATATACTCATATTTGTATGTAAATATGTGCACTTGTAAGCTATGAGTAAAACTCGCTTGTCATTCAACTTGACATTTCAATGCGCAACAGAATCCCATGCACACTTCCACCTATATTTTTATATATAAATACACACACACCTACATGTTTAGTTAAGTGCTCCTCAAATACGCGCACCACTTACGATTGCCAGTCGCTCAAGTTGCGCGTTTTTCATGCAACATGACAACATCTTGAAGAATACTATAAGTAAGACTTGCTGTTATTCCTCTGGCTGTTGCTGCTTCTGCTGCTGCTGGAGCGTGTGGCACAACAGGCAGCGCTGATAAAATTTTCTTGGCAGTATGCACTTGGAAAAGGTTAAAAACTTAAAGATGCACTTCATCATGTTTTCCCAGCAAAACGTAAGAAAAACAACTACAAAAAAAAACAAAAAAATTACAACTGCTATATGCAACTAAAGCTGTGCGAATGTTATCAGCACAAGTGCAAGTAAACAAATTGCAACCGCTTGTATGCACACACACATACTTATGTATACAAATTTTCATAGCCACATACATACATACATACATGCTTTTCTAAATATGTACTTACGTGCATACTCGCATATATGTATGTACACATGTATGTATGTCTGTGTACTCGGCTAACCCAATGATGAATAAAATGTGCATTGGCTATGGGGAGGAGCGCTGTCCAAATTGCGTATGAAGTCCTTATAATCTACTCATACGAAACTTAATTCCTTTCATCAACTTTATTCAGTGTCTTTTACATACTCGTACTTTTTTTTTTTGTGTGCGGTGACAACAGTTCGCATGTTGTAATTACTACCTAGTGTTGGACTAATTCAATGAGTGAAGCCTTGCTGATGACTTGCATACTTAAATATTGCACAAGTGCTTACATTTGTTTGTAAGCATACAGTTTTTAAGAAAATTTACCGAATAAATTTGGAAAAAATTCTTATAATTTTATGAAAAAAAAAAATTTATTCTAACAAGGAAAATATTAAACAAATATTTTGTAATTGGCAATTGTTCTTTTGTCGAAAAATCAAGCTACTTACGATGAAAATCGATGTATAAATAAACAAGTAAAAATGTGCCATAATTCTTTTGTGAAATAGAAGCAAGAAATAATGTTACTCATACGCCACATCGTACCTGGCCGTTCTCGTACATACCCGTACATGAAGGTGACGATATTTATGCGAGCCGAATGCGGGACAAACAATAATTTTGCAAATATTTTCCATAAAACCTTAACACCTTCTTAAATGTTCTTGTATGCATTAGCCCTGAAACAGCATCCTTATAGTAACATCACAAATTTTGTAGGATATCTTTTCTCGAGATTTTTACCCCAAACAATTTTTTATAAAAGCCTTGTTAAATTTTAGTGCGATAAAGTAAAAAAAAAAGTAAATTTTAAGTAGCTAGGACTTACCGTTAATTTTTGTCGACGGTGCTACGCATTTATTTCATGCAAGGTTGGTATGCTCGACAATTTGTTGATAGGGAAGCAAATGAGCAGCACATTGCACTTGCACTTTATTGTACTAAATTTTAATGAGCTACAAAACTGCAACCAAATTTTTTTCTAAAGGTTCTGATTAAAAAGTTTGAAATTTTGGTGAAAATTTGCAGAATTAATTCTCATAGTTTTTGCACAAAGTCGGAAATTTCGATTTGTATGGTTTTTGTTAGGAAAAGAGCTTTACTTAAAGAAAATAATAATAAACATTAAATGAAGAAAAGAAAAATAGGCGAACCTTGCTAAAATGTAGAATCCTAATTTATATTTTGACCACTGTATGTGCTCCTCGATTCGAAACACAGGCATTCAGACTGGTTCATAGGCATGCCATTTTAATGAGCTTTTAAGGCGTCGAAATACCGAACCTCGAATACGGAACCAATACAGGACATTAAAGAAAATACGGAACATTTGGCGTCCCGTATAAAATAAATTAATTGCCAGGACAATTGGTCAAAAAAGAGGACTGTCCCGTATAATACAGGACGAATGGTCACCGTACGTATGAGTACCATTTACCATGCTAAAGTTTGAATTTTTTTTCATTCGCAATGCAAACGTAAAATGAAAATATTTTGGGAAAATGACCTGAGAAATGGTATAAAGATCCGTAATCTACGACCCAACGATTAAGTATCCCTACAGTGTCATTTATAATTATACCTTTTTTAGCTATTTTTTTATTCGAAAGTACATTCGGTACAAATACATAAACTATTTACCAGAAAATTGTTCCTGCTCTACAAAGTTCGGTCAGTTATACCAACCAAGTACTTCCAAATAGCCAAATACTTCTCTTCCTTGTCAGACATCATCCACGTTGCTGTCATATGAATGAACAATACTGCTTAGATATTTGTAAAGGTTGATTTTTGTTTGCAGGATACTGCTTTCCAATCAGCCTAAATAAACATTTAGTTAGCATGCAAGATACCTTAGTGATATTCCTAGGTTGAGTGGCTGTCCCAGAAGTAAGGTGCTCACTTAGACAATCAAGACTTTTTCCTTTGTGATGACATATTCTGAGCGCGAACCAATATTCACACGGTAAAACGCCTCGAGCCGTTTATGTAATTACGAATATGATATTCGTAAGTAAACAAAGTACTCTTTTGATTATCGATAAAGTAAGAGCAGAATTTGTTTTACTTTCCATGATATCTATTAAGTAGCTTGGAACATAAAAATATAGGTTTGCATATGTATATTTGCTCTATACCCCTCCGTCTAGAAACTATACACAGAGGCAATCTTTTAAATTTGAAATAACTCGCGAAAGACGTGGCGTATGAGTGACGGTGAAAACCAATGTTAAAAAAATTTCATGTAGTAATACAAGTTTTCCCGTTAACTAATATTTGAAACTCTTTGAAATTTTTGTGTATATTCTGCAAAGATAGAAACATTTGCACTTTTTAAGGACGTATTTTACACAAAGTCCAAAATTTTAAATCAAGATTTTTTCAACTTAATTTAATACATACTCCATTTTTCGCTTATTACAAGTCCTTCTAGTCAATTTAGTTCTGCAGCTCTTATTATCTCTAGCATCAGATTATACTGTTCTTTCTAAGTCGGATATATATATAGAACAAAGCGCATGGATCTTGTGATAAATCAGAAGGAGGCGAGTTATGAACTGCCATGAAGCACATAGTCGTGTCTCAGTTGCCAAGTCACTTTTAAATATATTTTATTTTCAAGCGTTTAGCCTAAGAACCAGTTCAAAGTCTTTACAGTGAAGCAGATAACAGACTTACATATGTACATTTACATTTCAGCCATACGCACATAACTACGCACACATATACTAGGGCGAGAGCTTAATGAAATAAAAACTTCCACCAAAGTTTAGTTCCATGTCAAAAATAATACAACAAAATGGTTTTAAAAACAAAAAGGAACTCAAAAATACTACTTTATTTGATTATAAACATGCAGACACACATATGTAGATACGTATTTGCATCTGCAGTACCAACAAATACAAAAATCACAAACCTTGCCTCCTTCAGTTGTCAATTAGAAAGCGCTTTGTAAATTTTAACCGAAAATCAAGTAACTACGAGTATGCATGTATACGTATACGGAGTGGAAACTCCGCCGAGGACATGTTTGTAAAGAAGTTGCAATGATGTAGAATTTTAACATGCATACATACACATATACTATATACTACACACATACATGTTTTCAGTTATCAAAAACACCAAGTTGAAGGCACACACCCCTAAAACGTAAACGCTTGTCGTGCTTGTGTAATACAAAACCGCCTAAAGGATACCGCATAATGATGATTAAAAGGCGATCTTAATAATGATGCTGTCGACAATAAGTGGCAACAACAATACAAGTAACTGTGTACCAAAAATTTGAATAGAAGTCATATGCTAGGGAACAGATAAAATGAGCATACAAAAAAAAAACGAAAGCAACTAAAAAAAAAATTCTATATATACTTAAGTCCTGACTTGCATACATATTTATAAGTATATACACGTTTCAATTCTTTCGACCTACAAACACTTACTCCATTTACTTGGTACTACAGTATTGTTAACAGACACGAATTACAGCACAACAAAGCAATGCGCATAAAACCAACAACATTGGCACAAGTGTTTTCAATTACTACATGTCCACTGAAGCGCCGCAAAGTGTGCTACGCTATTTTGCATATGCCATTCGCTCAACAGCGAGCAAATTTACCTAAAATACTTAAATAATACCCACTCCATCAATTTTATGGAAGCCAATGTATGTGCTTGTGTGTGTAATTATATGTCTTGCTTCCTTCTTTGCTAAGAATACGTGCTAGTAATTTTCTCCTTACAAACTGCATGCCGTGCTACTCTTTCAAAACTTCTTGAAGGCATCTGGAGTTACTCGAAAAATACATTCAATAAAATGTATGCAAAATTTTTATATTTGTACGAGCAACATCGTCAGCTAAACTCGAAAATCATCTAAGTGGCATCGAATAACGTTTTATCAACTGGCTGTAGCATAAGCATCAAATTTCTACACAGTGTTGAAAGATAACAGATATTTTTTAAACAAATTGGTTTCTAAACTTTTCTATTTGATTTACGAACATGGCAAATAAACAGTCTTTCGAAAGGCAAAAATTTCAAAAATTTAAGGAACTTAAAAAACAAAACTTTTTAAAACAACAAAGTCTAAAATATAAAAGAAAATTAGATTGAAAAAGTTTTTTTTTTCAAAACAATAAGATCCGAAAATTAAATTAAAAAAACTAAAGTAAAAAAATAAGTTTCTAAAAGTTAAATGAAGTTAAAATCTATAATTCTTTTTAATACCAAATCTAAAAGATAAATAGTTTAAAAAATAAATAGACTACAAAAAATTTAATCAACTCCCGAAAATTCAATGAAATTGAAAAGGTATCGTTCTTTTTAAAATAATAAAATTTAGAAAGAATTAATCTTAAAAAAAAGGAAAAAATATCCATTAAAATAAGATAGTCGCGTCCCCATCTCCCAGAAATAGTCAGAAAGCGTTTCCTAACTTGAAAATGACAGCAGAAATGAGAGAGCAACTATGACTCTCTTCATTCCGAGATTACAAGATTAAGTCAGAAGAATTTTCGCTGGAACAATCTTGAAAAGTGTCAAACTCAACTGAATTTAAATTAACGGAAATTAAAGAATAAAAGAAGAGTGATAATAATCAAAAAACTAAAAAAAGTCAATCGAAAATGGAAGAAGGCAAAAAATAAGATATATAGTAAGTGTTTGTTGTGCTTGTGTGAATGTGTTTTGTACATACATTTATATTTTTTTATTTGACATAAGTTTTGTTCATGCCTTTGGACTAAACATTTGGTATTTGCGTTCCTTTACTTCTTCCTCTTATACTTTTTTAGTGAGCGCATTTTCCTTGCGCTCTTGCATTTTGAAACATTTCAGATTTTAGTCAGAACAGATAAGGAATGGATCTAATATAAAATACGTTTGTAGAAACTTTATGAAAATAAAACAAAAAAAGGCTACCTTTTACGAGAATAAAATATAAAAATTAAAAGAAGAGTATATTAAAAAGGAAACAAGAAATAAAAAAATGCTTTCCTGAAAATTAAATGAAGTTAACCAAAAAAATTTCTGTTTAAAACAATAAAATTAAAAAAAAAATTAAAAATTTAGTTGTTAGGAAAAATAAATCTAATAATATTTTTAGAGAAAATCTCAAGTTTTGAAATGACACTAATTTTGGATGGTAGATTATGGGGATGTATACTGTTTTTCCATATCAGGTCAATTTCACAAGATATTTGCGTTTTTATAAAATAAATATAATTTTAACAATGGAAAAGTTAAAATAATAACAAAATAATAATTTTTTTCATTTGTGTTAAAGCCTGTTATTTTGCCGAAAACGAAGCTACTTACAATAGCGATATTCTCCGAGTCTTTCAAAGCCCTTGCACGGTGCACAGATTGCACGGTAAAAACCAGTTTTCGTATGCGACAGCTTTGCAATCCGTGCACCGTGCAAGAGCTTTGCCAGACTGGAATAATCCCCCTAATAAAAATCCATGCATAAATAAACAGGTCAAATGCAAATGTCCAATAATTTTTTATATGAAATAGCAGCAGGAAATAATGTTAGTCGTACGCCATAACGTACATTGCTGTACCCGTACATGGCGTATGAGTAATATTTTCCATGTCAAATTTTGAATTTTTAACTTAAAATGAAAATATCTTGGGAAAATGACCTGACCTAGAAAAACGGCAAACAGAACCGTAATTTACAAAACAAAATTTAGTTGTTGCATCCCTACAGTTTAGTTAAAAGAAAATTAGGTTGAAAAATAAAAAATTAAAAAAAGGAACCTTGAGAGGCTCCTTAGCTGAATGCCATTTAAATCTTGTGTCTCTAGGTATGGCGATCCTAGGACGCGAAGTATATTCCCAGTAAGAGCTTATAGCTGTCATATAACTTGATTCGCTGTCTCCTGCGCTTCCTGACACAACCTGTATGGATCAGAGTTCACAACCCCAATTCTAGCCATGTTGCCTACTAAGGTAAGGGTGTGCTCGGGTTCTCTTTGTTGATATTTGAAATGAAGCATTTAGCTCGTCGGTTACCTTTCGTCATTGGTCTTGCGAGAATATCGCACACTTCATTCTCCCATGACTCATCTGTGTCCCGGTGCCCAATTTAGGTAAATTTGGATCCTGAATGCGATGAGTATTAAAAGCTGAACGCAGTCCCCGCTGCATGTCCTACTTTTTTCAAAATGCCTTAGACATAGTTCAATAGCAGCCACCCTGGCCTGAAATACAGAGTTAACTCGCCCAATACCAAAGACTTTTGTAACAGAAGACCTGTTAAATCAGATCTTAGTTTTGACAATCTACTAGTGACCAAAATACTTTAACATAACTATACAGTTTAACTTGTTGTTGTTGTTGTTGTAGTAGCATAAAAGTTCCCCAAAGAGTTTTCGGGGAGTGTTGCTGGAGTGACAGTCCTTGGCCAAATATAAATCTGGGTCGTTCCAGTTACGTAGACCCGTCTGTCGTGGGAACAGTTTAACTCTGTTTTAGTACTGCCGACTTGTTTTCAGTCCGAGATATTTTCTTAGAGCACTTCTAGAGAACTTCCTGGAAATATTTTTTGAAAAATATTTGCCATATACTACTAACTTTTCTGTTTCTTTGACTTCCCCTTAGCATGCATCTGTCTCATCTTCATTACCCATACAACCGAACGATAAACTTTCTGAATCGCTTATGTTACACACGTACATGCGTACGCATTTGCTATTCGTTTTGTTTTACAGCTCATTTCAACTGGGTATCCTGTAATTATTATGGTTATTGTTATTGGCATTGTTGTTATTGTTTTTGTTGCTGCTATTGTTGTTGTTGTTGTTGCTACCATAATTATTGCGGTTGTTGTTATCATCGTAATTGTTTTGTGCTACATTCACGTTTCAATTGTAATATGCGCCGGAGCAAAACGCTGTAGGTAAAATGGAGGTGTAAGTAGGTAAAGCTTTAACTGAATTTACATACATCAACCACTTCCTGTTCTATGTTAATATATATATATATATATATATATATATATATTTGTAGGTATGTAGAAGTATGCATCATATATCTGAAGCATACATATAACGAGTATATTAAAGAAGTTACGTGTGATATAATTACAAGCTTAGGTAGATTTTTATCAAAATAAACGAATGCTGCACTTTTTTAGAGTGCTCCGATTGAGCTCCCATGCAGACTCAATAGGTGCAGCTAACTATCGCGTACCAGAGCTGTAAAATGATTGAATCAACATAGTCTGCATTCACTCGGCATTCCTTTCAAAATGTTGATTGTTGGTTTGTATAAATAAAAACTTCATTCCTGAGTGGCTTAAAATATTTGAAAACAAACAAACTGTGTTTTGTTGTTGAATGCTAGATTGCCATTCAGTATAGAATGTGAATGTTCAGCAGCATTCGCACTCACACATGATTGTATATTTAGAATGAATGCACACTTTTTTTTACCATTCAGTACCAATAATTTGTTCCCAGGGTTGATATATTTTATACTTTAAAGTTTGAACATATCTGGAATTGAAACAAAAACAAATATTTTATTTCAAAGTATATGTACTTATGTATTGAAGTTTTCTGCCACTAACCCAAAGCCAATGACTCGTGCAATATTATTTATTCCAAAGCAACTTATCGCAACCGTAGAGCAAAACAGACACATCTTGATATGTATACATATACATCATCGATTGTAGACATTTTTTCGCAGAAGAATATACAAAATTGATTTATCACAATTATTTTTGTACTAAATATTTTTTTCAAAGTATACAGTGATCCAGGTAGCCAAAACAAAAAATGTAAACATGCTTATTTGACATTTTGTTTGAATGTATTGGTTGATATTTTTTCACAGTTGTCGTTTTCGTTAACCCAAATGAAATCCAATTTAAATATTTTCTTATAGTGAAAAATATTTTCAAGTCACATAAAATAAAATAACGAGAAACACGAAATTCCAAGCAAATGAAGCGTGAAGCGTTAGCAATTATGACCGGATGCAGTTCCTACATAAGTCAAACCGTGTTCTGAACACAACTTTGAGTGAATAATGGTGGGCTGACTTTGTAAAATGGTCCCATCGATTAGGCGGTAAAAGAAGTATTACTTAGCTTATGGTACAACTCTCCAATTTTCAAATGCACGTAATTTGTGTGTATTTGTTCAGCCGATTATTCACATTTGAAAGAGGATAATGCATGAATTAATGCAAGTAAAGACGGTTTATGCAGATAAGCGAGCGCGTTTGTTAACCGTATAAAATGTATGTACGTATATACACATATATTCAGAATGACGAGATGAACTAGTTCAGCCCTCTCTGTTTGTAAACACGCTAACTCGAACAAAATTTAGTTATTTTAACGAAAGTCGGTGTCGAAGTTGCCTTTGGTATAATTTAGGTTAGTGTTAAATTTTGTCGAAATCTGCCAATAACCACGCCCACCTCCCACGTAGTAATTAACAATATTTTTGTTTTATTATAATTTGTTTTACGAATTTTGCTGTTCAAATTTACATTTCAAATATATCAACAAACATTTGTAGGTACTTTTGCACCAGTTGTTGCCTATGGGTTAATGACAAAAAAATCCTATATATTCACAACATTTCATGTATTAGTTTTCAAATAAGCATATTGTCAATGGCTGGTTTGCTGTATACTGTGATTTTTTTCAGTTTTCAAATATGAAAACTTTCAAAACAAAATTTCAGAAGGGTTCCTTTTTTTTTTTAAAGGGGTTGAGGAGTTCCATTACTTTGAGCAACTTTTTTAATTAACTATTAATTTAAATGTTTCCTAAACATATTTACAACGCAGTTCTGCAAGAGGCTACCATAACTTTTTTTCAAATAACGTATATTTGGAACAACCAAAATTAATCGATATGGATACATACATTTATGTTCGTATGTACTACTTATGTATGTATATATACATAAAAATGCTCAGAATAAAAAGAGAAGATGATTAGTCCATGTCCGTTTATTTGCGTACACGATAACTCTAGCAAAAGTTGAGATATCTCAACCAAATTCTGTACGAGGGTTTTTTTATCTAGGGCAGCAGGGTATTGAAAATACAAAAGTCGAACAATAACCTGGTCCCTCTCATAAAATGGTAATTTCGAAAAATGCCAAAACTACAATATTTCCTTAATTACAGGAACCAAATTGCTAAAAAACTGCCATGTTTATTATTATAGTTTTGGAAAATGGACATGGGATATATTGCTAGCTTTAAACATCAATTTGCTCAAAACATACGTTTAGAACAGTGTGCAAGCTTCTACCACATGTGTGGTAGATCAACCACGTAATTTTTTTTAAATTTGGGTGTCTACCACATCTACCACACAAGGCTTAAAATCTACCACATTTTTAGACAGAACATTTGTTTACAATTTTCCCATAACTCTAGAATTTCAACTCAATTGTAATTCGAAATATAAAAATTAATCAATAGATTTTTAAAAAGGTACATCATAAATTTTGCTTTAAATATATCTGTGCCTTAACTTTCTAATATTTCAAAAATACGCCTATTTATATTTGCTAAAGTATTATGCAATGGGAAAATAATTTGGTCGATTTTTTTGCATACAAATAAAATATTCTTTTCTTCATGATTATATTCTCTAACTAGAAAACTAATGTTATACTTGTTTTTGCACCAATTGCGTGGAATCTGTACGATCCACTAGCAATTATATTTCCCGATTTAATTTTTGAGTTGTGCTTCTTTTGACGACGGTGTGCGATATGTATACCCAATAAAATATGAATTGGAAAATCTACCACATCTTATTCAAATCTACCACATTTTTTTTTTCGATTATACCACACTAAAATAAAAAGGGGTTTGCACACAGATTTGTTAAATCTTTTTTTGAGAAAAGTTGATAATTTGCAACTTATTGTAAATGGTAGAAACCACCACAAACCCACAAATCAGGTTTTAGAATCTTTATTAAATGCTTGACCCAATAGCGAAGAAAAAAGTACGAAGAAACTTGTATTAAGAATTTTTATTAATAAATAATAAAATGTATATATCTAAAGTTAGAAGTAGAAGCGCTTAAATTTGTTTACTTATTTTAACATAGATATATAGGTATGTACATATGTAATAATTTCTGCACATACCTTTTATTGGTACATTGGTAATACTTATTTAGAAAGCTGACAATTTTCGAAACAGAGATGTAAAAATCGTTAATAATTAACATTTTTCATAATGACATTCTTGGCAGAAAAATATTTCTCTAATTAATATTTTCATTTATTATAAATATTTGTACAAATTTAAGTGAAACAAATTAATGATAACGCTCAATAAACTATTTTTCGTGTTGAAATTTTGAAATCTGTTCAATAAAATTCAACCTTGCGTATTTTTCAGTGGGTTTTGTGTATTTAGAATATTTATATCGATTGATTGGTACTGAATGAATGTGTGCACACATAGCAAAAGCTGCATTCATCTGAATGCTTATTCAGTGTTAAAAGTTAATGTTTCGTCATTCAGTTTTTTCAATCTTTCTTTGAATATGTTAATGTGTGCAATCGTATCTACTTTGAGTGAATGTAGAATTGGAAAATTATAAGCCACATTCCCCAACAAGGAAAAATTCAATGAAAACATAATAACATAAAATTGATGATTTTTAATTTCATATGATTTCACAGTTTTACAGCTCTGTCGCGTACTTATATTTTTCTAGCTTTCTCGTAAAATATTTGCCCACTTCCTACTTTTCAACAGCTTTTGATTTCACTGTAAATATTCGCAGCGATTTTTATAAAGCGCGCAAGGGTTTACTTAGAGTAGAATATGTACAAATGTACTCTATGTACACTCATGAAACTATGGGCCAAATATAGTGAAACTGTGTTTTTTGGTTTTTCACTCTGACGCCAGCATTTTTTTTTCAAAGTACTTTGAAATTTTAAAGATATGATTCATTCAAAAAATTATTTAAAAAAAATCAGTGCAGTTTAGAATAACAATATGGCTACCAAATGAGAGAGAAAATTCTGTAGAATTTAAAAACAATAAAGTTTTTTGGTTTACAAGGACGAATAGGTATTGAAAATCCACTTTTAATAAATTTTTTTTTTTTTAAGTTAATAAAGTTTGCTGGACGATATTCGATGCTGAGGTCGTGCGTATATTTGTTCTCAAACCATATTTTTTTTCAAAAAAATTATTGCAAATTTTCAAGGTCATTTAAGCACAAAATTTGTAAAGGACATTTTCCATACCCATTCGTCCTTATGCACCAACAAATTTTTTCTGGTATAGTTCTACAGATATTTTTTTTTATGATACCCTTATTGTTATCCTACATTACACTGAATTTTTAAATAATTTTTTGAAATAATCATATTTTTTTAATTTCAAAGTCCTTTTAAAAAAATCCTGCCATCAGAGAGAAAAACTAAGTACGCCGTTTTACTATAATTTACCCATAGTTTCGCGAATATATAAATTTTTTTTTTTGTGTAAAATTTACTGCCGCACGGTGTAAGAGTAGCTCTCATGAAGGAGGCAAATGTATTTGCGCTTGTGATGCGAAATAAATATTTATGTATGTATGTTAGTATTTTCAAGTACGCCGTTTATTTGCCGAAGTCTGTCGGTAAACTTGTTTCAATTTAAATTTGTTGTTCGTATTGCTTAGCAACATGTTTACTTTATCGCCACAAGGCAAGGCGGTGAGTGAGCGTCAGAACTTATGCGTGGCAATTGAATTCAATTGATTGCTTAAAGGGCCGTTTTTGGCTGAGAAGAAATTTCAGGCATTGTTAAGAGTTTAAAATGGTGATTTGTTTTTTTAAACACTTCCTTAGCTAAAAAATTTCTCTCTCTTAACTTTTGCTTTTTAACTAGTACCTTAGAAAAACTTTGATCTACGATAATTGGCTTACCGCAAAACCAACCAAGACTACCGTTTTTTATCTACACTGCAACGAGTTAGGTTAGGCGGTGTAATTCTTTTACTTTTGAAGGCGCGTGGATTATGTACGTATCTTCCGAGAAAAAATACTAAGGGCCGTTTTCTCATCTAACCTTTAGTTTACCGGCCACTTTATCGTCTCGATATACGAGTTTTCGTTTTCTCATCAGCGCATTAATTTCTCGAATCGATAAACTGTTGCTCACCCGATGCAACCTTTAAAATTTGTACCCAACTTTAAATATTGGTTTGGTTTTGGTTCATGAGTCAGATATATTAGATATTTCAACCAAGGTTTTGGTTTTTGCTAACAGTTGCTCTTGCTTTATATTTGCTTATGTTGCATTGCCAACCTTTGCAAATTTATGACGAATGTAGTCAAGTTTCACTCTCGGAAATGTAGTGAAGTTTCACTATACGGAATAACAAATTAATTTTTACCGGCAAGGTAAGAAAACGAAAACACTTTAAAGTCAGGAACAATTTATCTGCCCTGTTAGTAAAGGCAACTTTACTGCTTACATTAGAAAACGGCCCTAAGGGCCGTTTTCTCATCTAACCTTTAGTTTACCGGCCACTTTATCGTCTCGATATACGAGTTTTCGTTTTCTCATCAGCGCATTAATTTCTCGAATCGATAAACTGTTGCTCACCCGATGCAACCTTTACAAATTTGTACCCAACTTTAAGTTTTGGTTTGGTTTCGGTTCATGAGTCAGATATATTAGATATTTCAACCAAGGTTTTGGTTTTTGCTAACAGTTGCTCTTGCTTTATATTTGCTTATGTTGCATTGCCAACCTTTGCAAATTTATGACGAATGTAGTCAAGTTTCACTCTCGGAAATGTAGTGAAGTTTCACTATACGGAATAACAAATTAATTTTTACCGGCAAGGTAAGAAAACGAAAACACTTTAAAGTCAGGAACAATTTATCTGCCCTGTTAGTAAAGGCAACTTTACTGCTTACATTAGAAAACGGCCCTAAGGGCCGTTTTCTCATCTAACCTTTAGTTTACCGGCCACTTTATCGTCTCGATATACGAGTTTTCGTTTTCTCATCAGCGCATTAATTTCTCGAATCGATAAACTGTTGCTCACCCGATGCAACCTTTACAAATTTGTACCCAACTTTAAGTTTTGGTTTGGTTTCGGTTCATGAGTCAGATATATTAGATATTTCAACCAAGGTTTTGGTTTTTGCTAACAGTTGCTCTTGCTTTATATTTGCTTATGTTGCATTGCCAACCTTTGCAAATTTATGACGAATGTAGTCAAGTTTCACTCTCGGAAATGTAGTCAAGTTTCACTCTACGGAATAACAAATTAATTTTTACCGGTAAGATAAGAAAACGAAAACACTTTAAAGTAAGGAACAGTTTATCCGCCCTGTTAGCAAAGGCAACTTTACTGCTTACATTAGAAAATGGCCCTAAGGAGTAATAATTAGCTCCGGAAAAGTAAAAAAATATTGTGATGAGAAGTTTGTTGAATTCAGATGCTAGTTTTCACTTTCAAAACAGATAGTAGAGGCGACCAGCCCTTCTTTCTTGAAAAATATTCTTCAGCATTTAGAGCTGAAGTTTTTGCAATCATTAAGGCAATGGTTTGTATGGATTGAGAATATATGAAGAGACTGAAGCTCGGGTCTCTTTGGTGAAAGCCAAAGTTCATTGAAGACTTCGGTTTATTAAGTTTTACTCGTTAACAGCATTACCTGGCAATAGCTCTTTTGTAGGGTTCTCAACTGTTGTCTTCTGAAGGTTTCAACACTTGGCTGTAGTCGACCTTTGTATATACAAATAAAGAATAAAGACTCTCGAGTGTTTTGAGAGGAAAAAAATGGTGCATGAAAAACCAAATTTACAAAAAAAAAGGAGCATAAAAAAATCTTCGGCGAAGAAAGACGCGTAAACATAGATTTACATCAGGAAAAAACTGTCCCTTCAGCTTCATTCCCCAAAAACTCTTTGGGGGATTTATATACTGTTACATCCACAAACATAGTTGACAGCGAAAGTATTTTGCGTGACTTCATTCGGCGTCAAAGGGGTTATCGTGCCTTTCTTCGCTAAAGTTTTTTTATGCGTCCTTTTTCGCGATCAACTTTTTAGCTCGCGTCTGTATTCGTGTCTAACGACGGTATGTTCCGGTTTTAATAAAAATGAGCTGAGGCAAATTTGTTGTGCATCTTTGCCTTTGCTGGGATTATTTGAGTCTTTTGGAGCAGTTGTATTGGGAAAATGTTTTCACAAATTGGTCAGACTTAAAAAATACTATAGCTAATTCACACCGCGCAGTCGACTGGTTAGATATATTTTCTACCACCAAATATTTAGGACCAAAGTTCGATCCATGGTCAAAGCAACATACCAAGAAATATTAGGAACTGGTTCTTTTTCTAGTAGCGGTCGGCAAGTATTAGCAAACCACCTGCCTATAAAATGCTTCTCAGACACCAAGCTCGTGTGACTTTACCCCGCTATAAATTTTCTTGTGGGGTTCCCTAAAGTCACTGCTCTATGTCAGAAGGCAGCAATCGACCGATTCGCTTAAAGTCAATAAAACCCAGCTCGTCACTCAAAATGTTTGAAAGGATCCGCGTTACTACAAAAAGCCGTGGCGGTTATTTGAACGATTTTATATTCCATACATAATAGCATTCGTGGTTCTTTCAAATAAAAGCATATTTTCGTTGATGCCTCACATATATACAGCTTATTTTATTTACAATTAGTAACACACGTTTAATATTTATAAATTGAGTGACCACTTTTCTTAACTGGAAATAAGTTCTAGCACCGTAATAACGAAAAGTAACAAATTAATTTAATACTCCATCTATTTTCAGTGTCAGCCTAATCTATAGAATTTAATTTAAATGACATATTGAAGTAAATCAAATTAAAATCGCCACATAATCGAGAACCAATTAATGAGACAGAGACACACTTCAAATGTCGTACATTGAAGAGAACGCTAAATGTCGCCTTTCAAAATTTAATTCCATTGAAATTTCCTCTTGCATTTCAATGCTGTCTTCGAAATCCAAATACATACATATATATGTATGTCTAAATTACTATAAGTGCATGCAAAACGGGTTATTATTTCGTCTATCAATTAGAAAATGCTTCATCTACCAGTGGCTGTGACTGTGACATACTCCGCTTACGATCCTGTCGCTGTATTGCTATGGATGTGTTTATCGTTATCGCTCATCCATTAGCATTGTTGTCGTTTAATTTCTTGTATCCGTTTTACATGTTGTATTCATACATACTATGTACTACTTCATACAAGTGCTATGTAGTATAATGAGTTCAATTTCAAAGAGGAGTGTTACAAACAAACGCATGCATATATTCACAGCAAATGTGTGTACTCATTTACAACTTATATATCGAGGGCTTATATTCAATACCCTCTATCTGCACTTTTCACAAAAATGAGATTCTGATATAAAAATCCAGCTAAAACTTAACTGTCATTGGTGATATTAATGCTGACCTCGTAAAACGCTTGACAGAAGAATTTACTATTGAATTGCTAAGTCAGAATTAACATCAGTGATGACAGGTAAGTCCCAGATGAGTTCTAACAACACAAAGTAGTTTTTGTAAAAATTGCAGTTAGGGGATATTGAATATAAGCCCTCGATTTGTATGTATCCATGTAAGTAAATGTGTGTAAATATTTGTATGAATATAATTTATAGTGTGCAATAACCGTCTTCCATTCACAAGTTTTTGTAGCAGTGATGCCAGTTTTAACGAATTTTCCAAACCTCTTTCAATCCTTTTTCTAGATTTACTTTAGAATCTTTTTTATTACCCTTTTAACAAAAGGCATTGGGAACGCTCTCAAGAAAATTTCTAAGCTTGAGGACCTCGAAAGACCTCTAAATATTTTTTTGATTTAGAGCAATCCTAGTAGACCAGAGCATTTGCATTATATTCATCAAACATTTCGAGCAATATTATTGTTGTATTTTAAATTGTGGCAACACTGACTGTCGCAGCGTATTATCGCTCACTCTCAATCTCATCATTTCCACCTTCTTTTCTCACGGCTACAAATAATGAATGCATTTCATTCAAATTGATATAAGTGCAGTTGTTTACTACGCCTTTGTGTTGTTGTTCCAGTTTCTGCTACTTTTATACTTAGTTCTTTTCTGAATTGCATTGAGTTGCCCATACAATTTATTACGTTTAACTTCATTTAATTTCGTCTTATTTTAATTTTATATTTCCATTTAACCTTCGCTGCGCCTGTGTGTCGTTAATGAGATTACGTCTTATCCTCTTATATTTTGGTATATGTATGTACCTATGTAAATTCTGCATTTCGTTCGTTTAATTCAACAAGTAAAATTTTTAATTGTCGCCCTTTCATTACCATACACCATTTTCCTTTGAAAGCGTATTTAATAATTGCGGATGTCTTAATTTTATTTTAATTGTTGCAAGAACGTATTTTTTCATTAAGCTCGATTTTACTATCACTACTTGCATTATTACTTCACAATTTTCTCACATACTTATGTACATATTTTGGGTGAGAACAAAAGCAAGAGAGCCGCAATGACTTTCGGCGTTCTATTTTTTGAATATTTTTATGTAGCTTTTTCCACAACCTTTTTCATTCATTAACCAGCTTAGATTTGGTAACCGGAGATGACATTGTCAATAGCGCCGTATGACTGATACCCGAGTCTGTCTATTACCTAAGATTTTAAAGGCTTCAAGAATACCTAGTAGAATAAATAGCTGGGTTCGCAAATACGCGATGTGCTAGAAAGCTTCAAATTGGCCAAAGTAGCCGATAATGTATTTTGCTGAAAGGAGTGCAAGGTCTTATTTAAATCATATGAAAAAGAAGTGCGAATGACAAAGAGAAATTCCTGGAAAGACTACTGTTGTGTTAGCTTAAAGGGAGCAAACGAGGAGTGCAGACTTAGTTCCAACCAAGATTCCAAGTAAGCCTAGCCTTATACGTAATAATCGCAGGAAATCGACCAATTCGAACAAGGATTCGCTAGTAGACCATGGACTGGCCAGAACACGATATCGTGGGAGATATAACGGATAGCATAATGCCAAACATTGAAACTTGATCCAGATTAGAATAGGCAATCAATAGTTTTGATCCCTAAAAATTCTCGGCAGTAGACGGAATATTCTCAGCGTTGATTCATGCTAGTCACCTGGTATAACCATGGCTGAAGGTGGTTTGGATTGGAGGCTGTGCTATGTACCGGTGCTGGGGAGAAAAGCTAGGGTTGTTTTTATGCCCACTGCAGGCCAGAGCAACCAAATTTTCTCAAAGGGTATGGCCCCATTCCTTCTGGAACGCTAGAAACCTTTCTTGACACTCGCATCACTGACACTATTGGTAACGTGAGGAACCCCGCCCTGAAATTATTTACAGGCTCTATTAGCGCGAAAATCACAGGTAGAACAGATTGTAGGGAAATTTGCTCTAATTGGGAACATGAACACTGAGGAGGAGCGATGTCGCAAGAGAATGAAACCTAGCCGTAAACTCCTCAATATTTCAAGGACAGCTTTAAAATGATAGCGGGAATGGGTGCCAGAGTATACTGCCAAGTACTGAACGTCAGATAAGCAGTTATGTTACCTGACCAGTGTAGCACAAGTTTTCGCTATGAGGATAGTAGTAGAGCTTTCATATCTATTAGGTGTTAGACCATAAAGGAATAGAGGTTAATTAAATAGCAGATGAGACAGCCAAGAGCACTACCAATCTGACTCTCGAACACACGAGCTACATTCATAGGCCACCCCCATACTTGTATAACGAAATAGACAGCGGTATGATTAGGCGTGAATTAACCACCTGAAAAACTACAAAAATTATTTGCCAAAATAGTGAAACTAACCATAATCGATTCAAGTTACGGCCATCCAGGAGAGATTACAGAGTTGATACCGGACACAAAGAATAGGTGTCACTTGCATGGACAGATGCAGGAAGTTTCGTGAACGGCAGACTGGGTAAACCATAGAGTACCTTCTGTGTCAAAAATACGACAAAAATTCTCAGGAGTCTTTCAATTCGAGGAGTTAGCAGACATTACAAAACTAGATTACTATGGAAGCTCGTAAATATCGCTGACATCCTGCCAACGTTAAGGGCTATTTGTGGTTTAACGCTGGTGGCTTGCTGTTGGTACATCTACGAGCAACATATCAAAAAGTTTTAATTATTCCAAAAAAAATAGAAGAAATCTAAAATATATGTAAATCGATAAAAAAAAAACTTCTCCAACTAGTCTTTTTAGGGATAGTTCGGAACTAGTCCCCTTTGACACTATTTGGAAGTACATATTTATTCATAACCATATTTAAGGTTATGGTCTTTTTAAAAATCATGCCAAGTTTCAAGTGGATATCTCTAAACTTTGGCTAAAATTGAATTTTGACATACTATATTGGCAAAATCTTATACTGTGCGCCGGCCAGATTAACCGTACCGAGCTTAACATGTCAATAA
>NW_016167084.1:21818-22365 GCF_001687245.7 Rhagoletis zephyria | reverse complement strand
TTAAGGTTTTGCTATACTGGCAAAATCCTTAATGAAACACCTATAGTAATTTGCCAGTCCTAGAAAAGAGCGGAGCCCCCGTAGGTTAGTGGGTTGCTTATAGCCTTTTATGCCATTGACTTTCTCGGGGCTTGTCTTTACACCTCCCCTTGATACCACAAATCCTAGGTTCTCGACTTCCGTTTTGAAAAATTTAGATTTTTCTACTGATATCCTCATGTTTGCCTCATACAGGCTCCTCAGTACCCATTCAATGTCCTTTAAATGGTCTTCTGCCGTTTTAGAGTAAATGATAACGTCATCGACATAAACATGGCACATCTTGCCGATTTTTTCCCTTAAAACATCATCGATAGCTCTTTGGAATATACTTGGAGCATTTCTAAGGCCAAAAGNTTAAATTAGCCAATATAACCATTGCACTCGGCATAGGGTACTTGTATTCGATTGTTTCATCGTTCAGTTTCCTGAAATCGACAACCAAGCGTTTTTTTTTTATTTCCTTCTTGGTCTACCCCCTTTTTGTCTACTACCCAAATGGGGTTAT
>NW_016167084.1:11270-17209 GCF_001687245.7 Rhagoletis zephyria | reverse complement strand
TTCCAATGCCTTCCTATCCCTTGCAATGCCTCCCTATCTCTTCCAATACCTTCATATCCCCCCTCCAATGTGTTAGCATCCCTTCCAATGCCTTCCCAGCACTTTAAATGTCTTCCTGTATTTCCCAATGCCTTTCTGTCCCTTGCAATGCGTTCCTATCCCTTCCAATGCCTTTTTCTCCCTTCCAATACGTTCCTATCCAGACCAGTACCTTCATATCCCCTCCAATGTGTTCCCATCCCTTCCAATGCCTTCCCAGCCCTTTCAGTGTCTTCCTATATTTTCCAACACCTTTCTATCTCTATCCAATGCGTTACTATCCCTTCCAATGCCTTCTTCTCCCTTTCAATGCCTTTCTATCCCTTCCACTGCCTTCCTATCCCTTCCAGTACTTCCTATCCCATCCAATGTCTTTTTATGCCTTCCAATGACTTCCTATCCGTTCATATGCCTTCCTATCCCTTCAAATGCATTACTATTCCTCCCAGCACCTTCCTATCCCTTCCAATGCCTTCATATCCCTTCCGATGGGGTCCTACCCCTTCCAATGCGTTTCTATCCCTTCCAATGCCGTCGTATCCCTTCCAATCCCTTCCAATAAGCTCCTATCCCTTCCAGTGCCTTCCTATCCCTTCCAATGCCTTCCTATCCCTTCCAGTACCTTCCTATAACTTTCGATGCCTTCTTATTCCTTCCAGTACCTTCCTGTCCCTTCGAATGCCTTCGTATCCCTTCCAATCCTTTCCAGTGCCTTTCTTTCCCTTCCAATGCCTTATTATCTCTTCCTATCCCTCCAGTGTCTTTCTTTCCCTTCCAATGCCTTATTATCCCTCTCAATCCCTTGGAAGGGATTGTATATTTGAGTAACAGATAACTTAATCGCATCATATGTCTGTATTTTTTTCTCTTTTAGTAATTTAATTGCGAAGAAAGTGTATGGCCTATTCGAATTCTACGTGTGATTCTAAGCAAAACTATTGAACAAACTATTAACCGAAAATGACGTTTGACGCTCCCAATTTTTAAACAAAAATTAGTGTACAGTAATTTTCGGAGCCGAGCAAAATGCGCAAAATTCAGACACTTTATCCGGGGAAGTCATTTATAAAAATCCCGGTTAATGAAACTTTTGGGGCTTATACGAAAAACAGGTTTAATGATTAATTTGGGGCTTATATAAAAAAACGCTTAACGAAGCAACCGCTCTTATAAAACAAAAAATTTTCATNAAACTTTTGGGGCTTATACGAAAAACAGGTTTAATGATTAATTTGGGGCTTATATAAAAAAAACGCTTAACGAAGCAACCGCTCTTATAAAACAAAAAATTTTCATTACAACTACTTGTATTAATAAAACAACTAGCGTACCCGGCGAACTTTGTCTCGCCCAAAATAAATTTTTTGTAGGAACATTTTGGTAACACACGTTTACCAACTATTCACTTAAAGACTTCCAGTGGCAGATTTATTTGCTCTAAATATGGTTTTGTGGTCATCAGAAGGCATATCTTCCATTGCTAATTTAAATAACCAAACGGAATCGTTGTGCCCGTGACGAAATTCTTGCAATTTTCTAATGATCTGGCGTTTCATGGCACAGTTAATCGCACAACGCTTATCAATTTCGATATTAGAGTTGAATGAAGATTTCGCTGCCTTCTCAAGCATAGCGTGTATGTATACGTGAATACGACGCGCAGTCGCCCGCCGGGCAGACGCTGCCCAGCTGTGGTCTAAAGGATCGTTGGAAAGCGGTGCAGGCAAATACAGAGGAATTTTGGTAGCGGTGGTCAGATGAATATTTGTCTGAATTACAAAAACGAAGCAAATAAAAAAATTGGGTACACAATATAAAGGTGCACTTGTCCTTATGAAGGAAAATTCAATGGCCCCAATGAATTGGAGGAGGGTAGGGTTACAAAGCCTATAATAGGAAAACATGGGCTTTGTAGAATGGTGGAAGTATAGGCCAGCAATGTTGGTTGGTTGGTTGTAGTGCTACCTAAGCTATCGCTCAGGAAACAATTAGCGCATAAAAGCGCCATTTTGGTGCACTTCTCGTGGACAATGATATTTTATTATACAGTAGCATACCTGTCAGAAAATTCCAGCGGTTCAGTCAAACCATTTAGAACCGCTTATAAATTTGTATAAGTCGCCTATTGTAGCACTAGATAGATCCATTAACTGCTCCACTATGTGTTTCCCGAAAGATTTATGTCTTAAATAAACCAGGCCTGGGCATTCACACAGGAAATGAAATACTGTTTCTTCGCTGCCATCCAAGCCGCAGCTGCGGCATATTCTGTTGTATGGAAGACCTATTCTACATGCATGTTTTCCTAGCGGGAAGTGACCGGTGATAGTCGCTACAATTCTAAATACTTCTACCCTTGACCTACTTAGCAGTTCTGCTGTTCTTTCCCTGCTAAAGTCAGGCCAAAGCTCTCNTTGTGCCCGTGACGAAATTCTTGCAATTTTCTAATGATCTGGCGTTTCATGGCACAGTTAATCGCACAACGCTTATCAATTTCGATATTAGAGTTGAATGAAGATTTCGCTGCCTTCTCAAGCATAGCGTGTATGTATACGTGAATACGACGCGCAGTCGCCCGCCGGGCAGACGCTGCCCAGCTGTGGTCTAAAGGATCGTTGGAAAGCGGTGCAGGCAAATACAGAGGAATTTTGGTAGCGGTGGTCAGATGAATATTTGTCTGAATTACAAAAACGAAGCAAATAAAAAAATTGGGTACACAATATAAAGGTGCACTTGTCCTTATGAAGGAAAATTCAATGGCCCCAATGAATTGGAGGAGGGTAGGGTTACAAAGCCTATAATAGGAAAACATGGGCTTTGTAGAATGGTGGAAGTATAGGCCAGCAATGTTGGTTGGTTGGTTGTAGTGCTACCTAAGCTATCGCTCAGGAAACAATTAGCGCATAAAAGCGCCATTTTGGTGCACTTCTCGTGGACAATGATATTTTATTATACAGTAGCATACCTGTCAGAAAATTCCAGCGGTTCAGTCAAACCATTTAGAACCGCTTATAAATTTGTATAAGTCGCCTATTGTAGCACTAGATAGATCCATTAACTGCTCCACTATGTGTTTCCCGAAAGATTTATGTCTTAAATAAACCAGGCCTGGGCATTCACACAGGAAATGAAATACTGTTTCTTCGCTGCCATCCAAGCCGCAGCTGCGGCATATTCTGTTGTATGGAAGACCTATTCTACATGCATGTTTTCCTAGCGGGAAGTGACCGGTGATAGTCGCTACAATTCTAAATACTTCTACCCTTGACCTACTTAGCAGTTCTGCTGTTCTTTCCCTGCTAAAGTCAGGCCAAAGCTCTCGTGCTATCTTGCAGGTCTGAATCTCAGACCACCTCCTCCTTGCCAGTTTCAGAAGGTGCAAGTGGATTTCTGTTTGTATTTGTCTGAGCGCAACTCCATCTTGCATTCCTTGACTAGCTTGGACTTGGTTACAGTGGATGATATAGCCAGGAGTGCTGCCTGGCTATCTGAGTAAATAACCGCTCTTTTTTTGCTGGTAGCGCTATTCCTTAGTATTCTACAGGCTTCACAAATGCCCAGAACTTCAGCCTGAAATATGCTAGCATGGTTTTCCAGCCGGAGAGACCTATTGACACCAAGCTCCTCAGAATATACCCCTGTCCCTACACCGCAGTCCATCTTGGACCCGTCAGTGTAGATACAGATGGCTTCCCTATCGGCAGCTTGGCCCCTTTTCCATTCCCTTCTGGATGGAAACCGCACTTGTACATTCAAGCCAAAATCGAGGGTTGATACCATATAGTCCGTGGTTTTATTTCCTATCGAAGTAAGGCCTAAGATTGAGCTATGCCCAAAGGTTCTCGATCCCCACAGCCCCGACTCTCTGAGTCTTAATGCTGAGTACATCGCGGCTTCCTTTAGGCATAGATCAATGGGCATCATATTGAGGATTATTTATTTATTTATTTATTTATTTATCATCAGTGAATACATATTTTCATACTGACTACTAAGAAACTATCCAACTACTAATTATTATTAAGGTAGCTTAAGAGGATATTATTTAATATCCCTGCAGAAAGTGAGAGGTCAATATCCATAACTCGATTGATTTGATTAAGCTCACTAAGAGCTCGACTGATAGGATCATTTATGGCATAATTAGATTTAACTCTATACAAATAGAATATGTCGAAGTGACGCAAGTTCCTAGTAGGGATATTGAGAGGTATCCTACTTAGAATATCAGGAGAGTCCATATCTCCAGTTATGACTTTTATTATGAAGGAACAAGAGAGATATTTTCTTCTATTATCAAGTGATTCTAATCTTAAGAGTAGACATCGCGAGGTATAAGAAGGCAAAGGTTGTGTGAAATTTAAAGATCGCAGAGCAAATTTAATAAAAATCTTTTGAATACGCTCGATTCTATTTATATATGATACCTGGGCAGGCCGCCAGATAAAGGCAGCATATTCTAAACGGGACCTAACAAAGGCAATAAACAATTTCTTATGTGTATACGGATCCAAGAAATCTGAGCTGTTTCGACGAACGAATGCTAACATAGAGTAAGAATTTGCCACTATAAAATTTATGTGGCTTGCAAACGTGAGTTTTGAGTCAAAATATACTCCTAAATCTTTAACCGTGTTCACCGTCTTCAGTTGAGAACCCGCAATAGAATAAGTAGTATTTACAGTAACAAGCTTTCTGGAAAAAATGCAATGAGAACATTTATCAATATTAAGAAAAAGTCGATTCTTCACGCACCAGGCGTGAACCCTGTCGAGATCGGACTGTAGTGCGAAAGAATCCTCCCTTCTTGCTACGACAGAATAAACCTTCAGGTCATCCGCGTACAGGAGAAATTTTGCATGTAGGAAGCATAAACTAATATCATTTATAAAAATAATAAAAGCATCAACAGCAGTAGATTCTTTAACCGCTGATGATAAAGCATTGGCGGGAACCGACAGAGAGCAAGCAGAAGAGAGCGCATCACTGACGACAGCAGGTGACTGCAAGTTGATCGGCAAACCATCAACAGACTCAGATGAGTAGCAAGCATCGGGAGAAATTTGCAGTGTGGGTAGACAAGCATTAGCAGTAGCCACAGTAATAGGTTTGTTATAATCAACCAACTTGTCAACAGCAGCATTAACACACGAACGTAGGTCGTTAAACTCAGTCTTGAGTAATGTAATCACATCATCTTTTTCTTGCAGAGTACGCTGCATAGCAAGCATATCAGAATGCATACTTTCTGTTATACTCACTAAATTCTTGTTTTCTTCGCACAGGGCAGTAATGGCATTGAGCATATGTGCATTCTCCGCTCGTAGAGACACGATCACATTGTACACAGAACCCAATGTTATTTGCTGGTTGTTATTAGGTTCATTGGTATTGTTGTCGCGATGTTTAACGGTGGTAAACGACTTCACTGTCGCCTTAGTAGACAAACCAGATTCGGTGATGTTAGAGATGTTGGTAGCCCCGCCATCTAAAACTACGATGGGTGGAGGCGAACGGATGAATCACGGCGAGAATTCGAGCAAGCTTTGCAATAAAACTCTTATCCGAGCTCAAGAGAAATTCTACATCTGATGGCAGCAAACCAACACATGACAAATGAAACAATTCGCTGCATTTCGCGCACTGAATTTTATTTTTTAGTTGAGAGCGATCAACTTTATGGCCACAAGAGCAAGGCATTATTTAACTTAGAAAAAATAGAAAATAATGCAAATTTAAATTAACAAGAGTCACTGTCTCATTTAGTAATGAACTTATGTCGTTTCACACTTTAAAAGTCACATTCACGCTTAGCTTTGTAGGAATCACAAAGAAACAATTTTTGACGAGCAAAGCAAAACACGTCCGAACAACATGACGTTAGCAGGGCATTCAGTGCC
>NW_016167084.1:9012-11245 GCF_001687245.7 Rhagoletis zephyria | reverse complement strand
CAAATAACAACGGTCCAAGGATACTTCCCTGGGGAACACCTGAACTGGCATGAAAAGATCGGGAGGACGTGTCGTCAAGTACCACCGAACAGTACCTATCACTTAAATATGATTTAATCCAAGATAGAAATTTAGAGTGAAACCCTAAACAGGCTAGCTTGTCCAGTAGAATTGTATGAGAAACTCTGTCAAACGCTTTTGAAAAATCTCGTGTATACCGTATCGATTTGAAACCCAGCCGAAAAGCTTTCCAGACAGTCCTCCGTAAAAATCGCTAGATTGGAAACGGTGGATCTCCCTTTAATAAAACCATGCTGATTCGGAGATATGATATTTCGAACTGAAAAGACCATTTTGTCCTTCATAATGGCTTCAAATAACTTGGCAACCGTTGACAATTTAGCAATAGGTCTATAATTCTTAACGTCATTTTTATTTCCGCTTTTAAAAATTGGAGTAATATTTGTCTTCTTCCATTCACTAATAAAAGTACCCGAAGAAAGCGATAAATTGAAAATTAGCATTAGCGGCTTAATAAGAGCCTGGCAATTTTTAAAAAGAATGACAGATAAACCATCAATATCTGTTTGGGTTGAAAATTTCAGGGATGCAATACCCTTTTGAACATCCACCTCAGATAAGGATAACGAGCCAAACGAAAGAGAGGAATCCGATGCACTTGAAGTATTTAGCTCCAATCCATCATCAGCAACAAAATTGGCACTAAAAAATTCAGCAAACAGATTAGCGGCATCTTCCGCCGAATCCGCATGCTTATTATTATAGACCATCGAGGTTGGTATATTAGATTTACATTTTTTAGATTTAATAAATGACCAAAAAGCTTTCGGGTTAGTTTTAATATTGTCCTCGAAATTTTTTATATATTTTTTTCGAAGGGCTCTATCCATTTTTCTAAACTCAGAAGAACAACTTTTATAACTATAGAGATACAAGGTATTATTTGACGCTTTGAATTTTTTATAATACTTATTGCAGCGATTTTTGAGGTGCTTCAATTCCTTAGTGTACCATGGATGCTTGTATTTTCTGTTGGAAAATATTGGAATATGCTCCATACACAAATTATGCACCGTGGACCTAAACAATTCAAAACTGCGGTTAACATTAACGTTAGTAAAGATGCCATCCCAGTCAAGCTCTAGTCTGAAGGGCAGGATTTCAGTGCCCCAGTTGTCCCCGAGCATGCCGCTCTTTGTAAGCTATTTAGTTTGCTGACATTGTATTGCTTTTCTAAGGCTGGCCACCATACTAGGGCGCCGTAGGTTAGGATCGGCCTTATGATAGCGGTGTACATCCACATCACAAGTTTCGGTTTTAAACCCCAGTTTCTATTGAAGATCCGTTTACAAGTATAATAAGCGATGTAGGCCCTCTCTTTACGTTTCTCAACGTTAAGTTTCCAGTTTAGTTTGGTGTCTAGAATTACTCCCAGATATTTTGCGTTGGACGATAGCGGGATTGTCTTCCCGCCTATGGATGGAAGTCTAAATTGTGGTATCTTATACTTATTAGTAAACAGTAACAACTCAGTTTTGTCTGGATTTACGTTAAGCCCACGTGTGTAGTATACCCAGCGCTTTTCCTAGAATTTCACTTACAGTAGAGAGAAAAGGTCCTGTGACTGCTATCACTACATCGTCAGCATACGCCACTACTTTAACTCCACCTCTGTTGAGTTCTAGCAGTATGCTGTTTAGTGCAACAACCCACAACAGTGGGGAGAGTACACCACCCTGGGGAGTACCTAGTTATTAGACTATCTCCGCTTTTCGCCTGCATAATTCTGCTTTCTAGCATGGAGCGTACCCAGCCAACCACACCGCCGCCAACACCAACCCCCATGAGTGATTGGATGATGGTGTCAACTTCAATGTTGTTAAAGGCGCCCTCGATATCCAGGAAAGCGAATAAAGTGTATTGCTTGAAGCGCAGTGATTTTTCTATGAGCGCCACCACTTTGTGCAAAGCTGACTCCGTCGATTTTCCTTTGATGTAAGCATGTTGTGCTGTTGATAGGGATCCTTCCCCCAGGAACGATCTTATATATATATCTATTAGCCTTTCCAGTGCTTTAAGAACAAAGAAAGTTAGGCTTAGAGGTCTAAAGTCTTTCGCTGTTTCGTGGTTCTTCCTACCGGGCTTAGGGATGAACACTACTTTGACACGTCTCCAGCTCTGGGGGACATAGTTCATACTAATACAAGCTCTA
>NW_016167084.1:0-8276 GCF_001687245.7 Rhagoletis zephyria | reverse complement strand
AGCCCACGTGTGTAGTATACCCAGCGCTTTTCCTAGAATTTCACTTACAGTAGAGAGAAAAGGTCCTGTGACTGCTATCACTACATCGTCAGCATACGCCACTACTTTAACTCCACCTCTGTTGAGTTCTAGCAGTATGCTGTTTAGTGCAACAACCCACAACAGTGGGGAGAGTACACCACCCTGGGGAGTACCTAGTTATTAGACTATCTCCGCTTTTCGCCTGCATAATTCTGCTTTCTAGCATGGAGCGTACCCAGCCAACCACACCGCCGCCAACACCAACCCCCATGAGTGATTGGATGATGGTGTCAACTTCAATGTTGTTAAAGGCGCCCTCGATATCCAGGAAAGCGAATAAAGTGTATTGCTTGAAGCGCAGTGATTTTTCTATGAGCGCCACCACTTTGTGCAAAGCTGACTCCGTCGATTTTCCTTTGATGTAAGCATGTTGTGCTGTTGATAGGGATCCTTCCCCCAGGAACGATCTTATATATATATCTATTAGCCTTTCCAGTGCTTTAAGAACAAAGAAAGTTAGGCTTAGAGGTCTAAAGTCTTTCGCTGTTTCGTGGTTCTTCCTACCGGGCTTAGGGATGAACACTACTTTGACACGTCTCCAGCTCTGGGGGACATAGTTCATACTAATACAAGCTCTAGAGAGGGTTTCAAGTAGCGGTGCTATGTGCTCCTTTACATTCTGTAACATGGCCGGTATTATACCATCTGGGCCTGGAGATTTAAAGGGAGGGAAACTATTTATTGCATAGATGATCTTTTCTTTGCTTATTATTGTTTCAAGTTCTCTATTTGGTATATATGTGGGTTCTTTTCCATCTGATGCTGCTGCATTCTGTTCACAGCCTGGAAAATGGAATTGAACTAGTGTTTCTAAAGACTCATCCGTGGAGTTTGTCCATACATCATTTATATTTTGTATAAATGAGGGTTTAGTGTACTCCTTAGAGAGGATCTTACTTAGCCTAGCTGAGTCTCTTACATTTTCTATCGAGGAACAGTAGATTTGCCAGGACTTGGCCTTTGCTATCCTTAGTTCCTTTTTATATGATTTCAACGCACTTTTGTAGGGCACCCAATTCTTGGACCTAAAGCACTCCTTAAAAAGTTTTCTAACGCTATTTCTAAGAGCTTAAGCTCCCCATTCCACCATGGCGGGGATTTATTTTTCATGACACTCAGTGGGGTTGATCTTTCATAGGCTTTAGTCATCACCCCCTCTAAGTTGCTTACGTTTCGTTCTATCTCATCTATTGAGGTAATATTTTCTACCAAATTAACTTTAGTTAGTTTTCGCGTCAAAACTCTATTGTATTTCTCCCAATTGGTTCTACGTGGGTTCCTGTATTTAGAGGGGGTGTAGGATACTCCGCGTAGATTAAAGAGTATCCAGCAGTGATCAGACACTGATGGCCTGTCGGAAACTCTCCAGTTCTCAACGGTAACGGCATCGTTCTCAGACAGCAACGTTAGGTCCAACACCTCCTCCCACCCAGGAAACCGGTCTGAACTTGGGAAGATAAAGGTTGGTCGGTTACCAGTATTGCAAATACTCAAACTAGTGTTTAATAAATAGTGTAGAATTGACTCACCTCGCTCGTTTTCTGTTGTGCTGCCCCAAACTGGATGCCTGGCGTTTGCATCACATCCTACTATAGTTTTGATTTCCGGTGGCGGACTGTCCCGTTCATGGGACATATAAGACGACACTAACAAGACATCCTGTTGTCCTGCCGTCTCCATCTTAGATACTGTTATGTCTGCTGTGCTGAAATTAGAGCAAAGGAATGCATTTATACCCTTCTTGATAAAAATACACGCCCGTGGTTTACCAACCTCGCTCTTGTAGAAGAGATTGTAATTGTAGATATTAAGGCCCATTACTTCGTCGTTCCTGACCCAGGGCTCCTGTATTAGGCTAATGTCGATGTCCTCTTCGCTGAGAAGTACGACTAGACTATCTGTAGCACACTTCGAGTGCTGCAGATTTATTTGGACTATCTTACTGGTCCGGTTCATCGCTCAGTAGCAATGTAGTATCGCTAAGATCGACAAACAATATTTGTCCTCTCCCACTGAGGAAATTGAAGAAAGTATAAAATTAACAGATGATCTGCGAAAAGATATAGAAAATAAATAAAATAAAATAAAAAATTTTTAATATACCATGCTTCTATAAATGGACTAAGAAGTAGAAAATAATATTTCGCTGTCCCATAGAATTAATTTTCATAATGATACAAAAAAGAAGGTAGTTTCAAAAAACAACTTTTGACGGATAATACAATTTTTTGAAGTTTCATAAATTGTGAGCATTCTCAACGGCCTTGCCGCTTTGATAATATTAAAACAATAAATCGGAGTCTTTTCTTTCCCACATTTATATCAATTTAATAATACTTCAAATGAAAAATCATTATCAGTGCTTCGTAATTTTTTTACTTACGTGGTTCGCACCTTTTTTATTGAGAATATATAAAATATGTAATGTCAAAGGAGACTTCATTGAAATTGTTCTTTTTATTTTATAATAAAAATCACGAAAGCATTATGTTGTTGTTGTTATATTGTTATTATGTTGCAATTTAAAAATGTAATTCTAAAAAATTGTCTTTCCAAATAAATCCTTTTATAATCGCCAATTCCATGTGAGTTCTCATAATTTAACATGCAAAACAAAAACAAATTGGAAAAAAGTATTTTTGTTTTACTTTATAATTTTGGTAATATTTGTTCACATGAAATTCGTGAAAATTTACTTTCAAGTTTCTCATCAGATTTTGCAAAAAATTAGGCTTTTTGGTTAGCGTATCACCATTAACTTCAACAAATTTCGAATTTAAAATTTCCAATGTATGCAATTATGCATTAATTCTCAAGTTCATCATATTCGACATCTTTGAGTGGACTNTTGGTTAGCGTATCACCATTAACTTCAACTAATTTCGAATTTAAAATTTCCAATGTATGCAATTATGCATTAATTCTCAAGTTCATCATATNGTTTCTCATCAGATTTTGCAAAAAATTAGGCTTTTTGGTTAGCGTATCACCATTAACTTCAACAAATTTCGAATTTAAAATTTCCAATGTATGCAATTATGCATTAATTCTCAAGTTCATCATATTCGACATCTTTGAGTGGACTGATGAAATCTTCTGCTTAAAATAAAAATATAACTGCTTGTGATCAGGTAGCATGAATTTAATGAAATGTCATAATTTTATTAAAAGTCAAATGGTTAACAACAACAACGAATGTCATTAAATGAAACTACCTTCTTTTTTGTATCATGATTTTCATAACTTTTGATTTTGAAATTTTAACAAGTCATTATAAACAATTTATGAGAATGAAAATGAAAAACGTGGAGCGCATGCAATACAAACCATTACCATGGGCGTACGCAGAGTATAATTTAGGAGGGCTGAGATTATTTGCAATGTAAATTTAATTATAATAATTTACCTCATTCACGGAATTAACTTCTAAGTTGACAATTGCTAGGGTGGCCCGAGCCTCCCCCAGTTAAATTCCAAATTTTTTCCTATATATTCAAAAATAGTACTAGGAAATGCTTTCAACTTTCAAGTTTTTTCTTATGTATAGACTATATATAAGATCGTACACTCGATGCTAACAAAATAATTTGTAAATTTTCATAATTAGAAATGTGAATATGTGAATTATCCGGTTCCGTTTGAAGTTATTCTCGCTAACTTCAAAGTAACTCCATTTAAGAAGGTTAAAAACCTGGCTGTAGTAGGCAATGAGCGAAAATGGATTGAACGGTAAACTAATAATTAAATTTATAGTTTAATTGTTTATTACTTTGTCTTTACGTTTGTGTCTTCTAAGTGTACATCGAAAGTTTGTATGAGAGAACCAATCTGAGATTATTGATAAAACTATAGACCAGTTTGGTGAAGACCCAAGACGTTTACTTCTTAAGTAATTACAGCTTAAAACGATGTATAAATTTTTAGTTCATTTTACAAAATTGCAGAGGTATATTACATAGTATACCAGATGTTCCCAAACTTAGTTTTCTCGTAGACCCCTTTCAAAACTTAACTGGTTTCGGTGGACCATCTGATGCTCATTTCTAACATATTCTCAAAGCTCATCAAAAAATGTGAAGATTAAATCTAACGATGTAAATTTGCATCGCGAGTGAGTTCCAAAACTAAATTCGGAGTGGCAAATATAAAAATAAAATATTTTCTTGTGTTCTATTTATTAAATTAATGTGATTACATACTTGCAAGTTTTAAAAAACAGAGCTCGTAGGAGTTAAATTTTTTAAGAGCAATAAATAAACACCTCACATGTTCGGCTCACTCGTGAGTTTGCATGTGATATATTTGTCAAAAAGTTTATGTATTTGTGTTGATGGTCTAATTTTTATTTTTATCGCTCCGAGTTTTAAAGTGATGCGAGAAATATTTTTCAACCGCATTTTTAAAACACAAAACTTGAAACAACAGAATTGTAGAGCTTTTTACGCCAAACTTCAAATTCAGAAACAAAAAACAAAAGATCGAATCTAGATAAATCGATGAAAAACAAACAAGCAAGCAAGAAGCTCAAGAAGTGTTCCACCGTATCATCCTCTTCAAATCAGGATGGGCAAATGGAGTTGTCATTTACGGCTATCACTGCCAGGTGTTTGTGCCACGTGAAGTGACCAGTCAACAGTCCTTTCTTCTTAGTGAGAGGAAAAAACTAGATAGACCTTCTGAGATTGAATACTCTATGGCTCCAAGACATTGCTGAGCGAAGTGTACACCCAGTTTCTGATGGTGGCTTCGATGGTCGAAGTGAGGAGTGCTGCTGGTTGCGGATCGAGGAATACCTGGTCTAAGCCAACTGTGGCCAAAGGGTTGACCGGCATTCAGAGTAAAGCAAGCTCGTTATCTTTACCAACATAATTTAGTCGAGACTTGCATTTGCGAACTAGTTTGATGATGATGATGACACAAAGTAACGGTACCCTGTAGGGAAAACACCAACTAGTTAACCAAATTTCTAGTTCAGTACTAGTTCTTTTTCGCCAAAAACGAACCAGTCCGATAGTAAGTAGTCCCGCACCAGTCCAAAAGCAGTGAAATGTGGTACTTTAACTAAACTATTTTATTTCAAATTTTAAAGGCAGGGAAGGTAATCCTTATGAGTAAAATAATTTAAATCAGCATTTAATCATTATTTTATAAATTATTATTGAGTTTTTTTCTTTCGCTCAAACGGAAATAATTATTATTTGATTTTTATTTTTGGGATTACAAATAATGATTATTTTATGATTTTATTTTTTCGCGCAGAGATTATCAATAATTTTGAGTTTTATTTTTCCACTTAAAAATAATGATAATTTATAAAATTGAAAAGGCCATAAAGACGCAACCTACTGAAATTTTGACCTGAAAAGTTTGGGTCTTATTCCTCTTATAAGGGTGCGGCTACCTGTCAAAAGGCTACGTCGGTAATCACGCTGGTATAGATTTTGAGTTGCTTAATAATCATTATACTTAGTGATTCCATAAACAAAGGCCAAGATCCTGAAGGACAATTGAGAAAGGCAATGCAGTTGCAGAAAAAGAGGCATTTAAAAAAAAGTCAAAATAATTATCACTTTCTCACTAAATTTATTTATTTAAAAATGCAAGCCACCAGAGCTACCTTAATACAGTCAATCAATAAAGTATAGGTACAACGAATTTTTTACAATACGGGTCACTATTTTTTAAATATTTTAGTTTTCGGTAATTTTTTATAAAAATATGGTCAATTCTACAACAAAATCCGCAAAAATCAGAGTTCCAAACCTTGTGCAAAATTTAAGAAAATTCTGCAAAATTATATTAAAATAATTCACTTTCTATTTACGCTCTCTACAAAAAGTTGAGTTTACAGTTTTTTAGCCCATTCAATTTTAGTGTAATGAAGTGCAAGTATGAGGAAGCCAGGACTTACCAAACAACAAAAAAAAATTGCTAAATAGCAATGGTAAGTCCTAGCTACATCAAACTTGCACTTTGTTATACTGAAATTGAATGGGCTAAAAAACTGCTTACTTAATTTTTTTCGAAAGAGTATAAATTGCAATATTTGGATGGAAATTTGCGGAGTTTTCTTTAATTTTACATAAGGTTGGGAACTCTGATTTTTGGGGTTTTTGGTGTAGAACTAACCATATGTTTATAAAAAATTAGGAACAAATAAAATATTTAAAAAATAGTTGCCGGTATTGTAAAAACTTCGCTGTACCTAAACTTTATTGACTGACTGTATATCTTATTTAAGTACGACAAAAACTTTCGAAGTACTTCATATACATATAAGCTTAAAAAGAACTGAATTTATTTAAAAATCAGTATGCTTAAATTTAGACAAGTAAGACAAAGTGAACTAATTTTTTTACTTTTAGGCAGAACGCACTTTTGTTTTTTAACTACTACTTAAGTTTAATACTACTACCTCTAATGTGGTTTATAAATTTTTAATAAATGCGTTTAAACATTTGTGATGGTATTGTCCTTCCTCCAACCGATCGTACTTAATATAAAAGGGAAATGTTTCGACAAGCCTGATTAAAAATATATATCTAAGGTGACAAATTTATAACACGTTCGGAACTACATATAAAAAATGGATGCAGATTGAACTAGATCTCATCTGTCGAATTAGGAACTGGTTTGGAACTAAAAAAAAGGGGATGCAGAACGAACTAGATCTCATCTGCCAAATTTGGAACTGGTTCGGAACTATATAAAAAGGGATGCAAAACGAACTAGATCTTATCGGTCGAATTTAGAACTGGTTCGCAACTAGAGCCAAACGGATGCAACGGGGTACAATTGACACTCCCTAGGACATCGCAATGTTAAATTCGCCAGTCGCTAGCATGCAAAAGAGGATTAACGCGTACTAGTCATATTTCCAAACGCACTAGAACCGAACCAGTTCCGCAGTAGTTCATTTCCCTACAGGGTAAGTTCATCAGTGCGTCAATAGCACTATACATTAGAGTAGGGATGCACAGCAGAGGTGCACGCAGTCAACGTCGCGGGCAAACTGCGCACACGCGAGCGTGCTAGGCGAGGTGAAGTGAGCTGTACGGAGATGGCATCGNACATTAGAGTAGGGATGCACAGCAGAGGTGCACGCAGTCAACGTCGCGGGCAAACTGCGCACACGCGAGCGTGCTAGGCGAGGTGAAGTGAGCTGTACGGAGATGGCATCGTATACATATTAACCACTACTCACTTATTTTCAAGTAAAAATGCGTGTATGTATGTGTACTTTTGCGACAACTGAGCCAGTGTGGCATCAGGCCACCAGAAAAAGCCAATTTTTCCAAAACAAAAGCGCCAAGTTTTTATTATAATGTTTAATAATTTTTTTGATTCAGTAAAAAGTGTATATACATATCCATTTCCTCACGTTTTTATTAATAAATTAATTTCAATACATTTATAACAACGCAAAACATATTTAATTTACCTATTCCTCACATTTTATTCATCAAATGAATTCCATCTTAATGTAGAATATTAGTGTATAGTGTATACATACATACATATGTATATACCTATGCATTCGGTGTGCTTAAATTAAAAAAGCTTCATTAAATACCGCACCAAGCATTGAATTCCAATTATTTTGGCTTTTTGGTTTACCAAAAGCACTAAATTTAGTGCAAAATGCACGAACTTGGCAACAGTGAGCTGAGCACATCAATGCTCAAACAGTCCACTACGGCAAACCGTTTAATGTTGTAAGCATAACACCTCAGCACACATGACTGTAATGGATTCTTCCAAAGTGAGAAACTGCTGACTAACACATTGAAACAAAGTATCAAAACTACCCAACTTGCTAAGTACGAAAACTTAAGACATAAACAACAACTACTTTAAACGCACCCGAATTATAAAAGGATGAGACACTGAAAACTGTGCGTGCACACGTCTACCGCAACATAATATTAAGGCAGAAGAAATAAGCGTAATATTGGTGTCTATTATTCGTTCCGTGTCCGTTGGTTACCACGTTTATGCCACAGAATTAATGAATTCTTCATTTCATGAATTCAAAAATGGCCACGTTCATGCATAGTTCGCGAATTCATGAAATAAAGTGCTTTGAAAAAGTGGCAATGCACTGGCGAGAAACTAAACAGTAGGGTTGTGATTTTTTGGCCTCCTCTTGAATTTGGAAAAGCCGTTGGTACCAGGCAATGAACCATATTTTATTT
>NW_016167081.1:9768-22369 GCF_001687245.7 Rhagoletis zephyria | reverse complement strand
TATACACTTTTGAATTTTACCTGTCACCAATACTAACTCCTTTATGCGAGTTACTTATTATACTATTTTGAAGTCCACCAGCATAACTTATAGCGAATTTACAGGAAAACTTAAAATCGAATTATGAACGTTAGTACTGGATTGATTAATGCTAATTCTACCAAGTCTCCTCCAAATTTCTTCAGTTGCTTTTGAAATTAGACCGAAAAAGGAACCTCGATTTTCATTTATAAAAAATATGCATATGTATTTGTATGTATAGATGAGATGTTCATCACTGACTAATATGTCAAACATATACCAATTTAGACTGTAAATAAGTTTTTCGATTATTTTTGTCTGAGAGCCTCTTGGAGCTTAAAAACTAAATTGCCCACACCTGCATAAACTCTTTCTTTTTTCATGAGAATCGTTAACGGTTGAGAAAGTATCTAGAAGGTTTACAACAAAAGATAATATTTCCTTCTCTAACGGTTGTTTCACACGGGTTTTTGTCATGACTGCGCCAAAGCCCAATATTTTTTCATCACACGACTGGGCTACCAAGTTACACCAAATTTTATGTTACTAATATGTGTTCTAAAAGTGAAACAAATCTGATCATAAATATGATTTTTTAGGATAGCTCTAATCCCTGCGCCACCTATCGGAAGACAAACACACTGATCCTTCTAAAAACTTTTGCACAAAACCGCAATCAATGCGATTTTAAAATCTGGGAGAAAATGGTTCCCAATTGAATGATTATTGCGATTTTATATGTGTATAAATGTAGGTGTATAAAATTCCATTACCTAATAGTAATAAAGGCGATTCTCTCGTAAGTGAGCCGAATCACGAGGGGGAGAATGTTGCCGATTAAATCATTTAGAATTCTTCTATGTTTAAGTCTAATTTTTAACTGCAATAAAATCCTAATATTTGTAACAGTCGTACGCTAAAATGCAATCGTGCCTCGAATATGTACACGCCATTGATTTGACCGAACCATTTTGAATTTGACCGTTTGGCTTTTCAAAGACGTACGAGCACACGGATAAGTAAGTCGCGTTATAATTTTTCGCTATTCATATTGCATTTCAATTAATATAATTTTCAGATATTAAAACACATCTACATTCCGTATAAACGCACTAAGAGTAAACTAATAAATAAATACTTGTATCTTTCTTTATATATCCGTGCATTTTTAATGACTTTAAGCATATTCGTCGCCGCCTCGTACGACCTACCTAAAGTTGCTATAGCGCCAGCAACAGGGACAATAATCCGAAGTACACTGCCGAAATAGTGTGACTTTGGAAATTTTACAGCATGTACTTAAGATACTTTCCCGCATCACCCAATCTTAATCCAATCGAGTTGTTCTGGGACGAACTTTCAATTAGGTTAAGGAAGTATATTAAATTAAATGAAATCAGCTGGCGAAAAATACAGCCAAAAGTTACATAAAAGTTAGTGCAATCCAGGCAAAATAGACTGAAAGTGGTAATAAAAAGAAAAGTGATGCAGTCTAGATACTTATTTAGGCTGTGTTTCTCCAGATGCATTTAAGGGAAAATTACTTTAATTTTAGAATTTTTGGTTTCACCAATCAATTTTAATTTGTTTTTTATTTGATTTAAGTGACCTATGCTCTTCACTTAAATAAAAATTAAATCAGAATAACCACACTCAGAGATGTTACACGTTTAATCAGCTGATCAACGTACACACCACAATTTTGTGTATCTGCTGCTTACTTGTATACCAGCCCTGCTTTTACAACACAGCGTGACAAAGCTTTCAAAAGCTCTCAGTACAATTTATATAGGGCAGGCACAAAATGAAAGCTTTCGCTGGTCGAGTCTGTTTTCCAACCACTTTTTACTCACTTAAATAAAGATCTTATTGAAAATGAAAATAATTTAAATGAGAATTAAGTAGGAAATTAAATTAAAGTTAAAATCCACTTAAATGAGTTTGGAGAAATGCAGCCTTATATTGTTTTCAATTACGTTTTAATTAAATGTAATAAAAAATGCCGAATACTTTTGTTCAGATGAAAACTGAGTTACCTTAATATATTGAATTATTTAAATTTAGTTTAAATAGTTGTAATAATTGAAATACATCGTTTTGTTCCTTGATATCTGGCCTTCCATTCCATTTTTCCAGAAATATATATTAATTGCTTTTTGTTCCTCTTTTAGACATATTTACTTAATTAGTATGATTTAATGCCGGTAACTTTTGTCGATGACCATGTATATCTACTAACTTACAAAATGTCATTTTTTTACAGCTGGTTAACTTGTCGGCCCGTCGAACAGTTACGCATAATTAAGATGTTATTAACATTTCAGGACAGATTACGTATTCCATGGCGTGGCGGATCTAAGCATGCCACATTGGGTAGCCTTATTCCCGTTGTTGCGATTCCATTACTTATTAGCTTAGCAGCAATCAATGCATATACCTGCATTATATTATTTTTAACAAGCTCTGTGATAATGTGTTATGCTTTCAATTACGTCCAGAGCAAAGCAATACGGACAAGTTTTTTCAGCATATGGGTGTTTTCATCATTGGTCTACTTGATAGTGTGGTTTGAATTCACTGTACCGCTTTTGGTACTACTCCCAGAAGAGAATTGGGCTTTAGTCGCACTCTCCATAATTTCATTGATATGCTTTTATCAGACTCGTAAGCGAGCTATATTAAATCACGTCATACAGTTTGCTGGAACAGCAAATGGAGTACTCATCGTTACAGAAACAAGCGTCGCAGAGGAAGATAAGACGATAAAAGCAGTTTTTCCTGCTAGAGCAGGACTTGGAAGAAATACAGCCAACTGATTGTGCGAACCGCGTTCAATCAAATGTTTGCTCAATCTGTAGTAAGTGTGTGCCGGCGCGAGCTGTACATTGCTCAGTTTGCAGTGCTTGTATTAAGAGACACGACCACCACAGCTATTGGTTAAATTGCTGCATAGGAGAATCAAATCATCGTTTCTACATTTTTGGATTGTTATTTAGCACATTCGCATTATTATTGGGCGCTAATTTGACACTAACTGCTGTTTGTCATCCTTTTATAGCAGCAAATATATTAGGACTGCACATATTGCTACCGGATGATTGCACCGAGGTTTTTGACATATACGAGTATGTCCAAAAAGTTACATGCTGATACAGTTTAAATAAAAATCTTGTTTATAATAGGTTCGGCTTAGCTTTTGTGATTGCTGCCTATACTTTAATGATTGCTGCATACATCATGCTAATACTTGTACGACAAATATATTGCATTTCGCGTGGAACATCATTACATGAAAGAAAAACAGAGGTGGGCGGGAATAATAAAACTTTGAAGTACAACTGGAGGAATTTTGTATTTTAGTAAGAAATATATCGTTACCTTAATATAGAAAGGCCCTAACTCACTTTCATTTTGAGTCCACATTTATACGAAATCTGTAAAATAGCTCACAATATATCTAATAGAAATTGAAAACAAATATTACAGCGTTAGATAAAATATTTTGTTTGATAAAAATCAGCACTTCGACGAAATTCGCAACCATAGAACTTTGCTTTTTACTAAATTTTCAAACTGTCTTTGAAAGAACGAAAATTTTAGATATGGCCTTTCTATATTATGGTAACGATATGTATGTCGTGAGTAAATATGTAAAACTAGCTGTACCCGGAGTGCGTTGTTGCACCTCAAAATAAAGGGCGTTCCATAATTTACGCAAGGTTGAAATTAGATATTTATTTATTGGACTTTAAAAATTAATTTTCAAAGTATAATATATGGCATCGAATAATCAGGTCCTGAGATGCCTGTTTAGCTTAGGTTTAGGTTTACATTTCCATATTTAAATATACTAGTATCGCCCAGTTGTCGAAATTCGACATCTTTTTTCATACACTTTTGAATCTTACCTGTCACCAATACTAACTCCTTTATGCGAGTTACTTATTATATCATTTTGAAGTCCACCAGCATAACTTATAGCGAATTTACAGGAAAACTTAAAATCGAATTATGAACGTTAGTACTGGATTGATTAATGCTAATTCTACCAAGTCTCCTCCAAATTTCTTCAGTTGCTTTTGAAATTAGACCGAAAAAGGAACCTCGATTTTCATTTATAAAAAATATGCATATGGATTTGTATGTATAGATGAGATGTTCATCACTGACTAATATGCCAAACATTTACCAATTTAGACTAGCTGTACCCGGAGTGCGTTGTTGCGCCTCAAAATAAAGGGCTTTCCATAATTTACGCAAGGTTTAAATTAGAAATTTATTAATTGGACTTTAAAAATTAATTTTCAAAGTATAATATATGGCATCGAATAATCAGGTCCTGAGATGCCTGGTTTAGGTTTACATTTCCATATTTAAATATACTAGTATCGCCCAGTTGTCGAAATTCGACATCTTTTTTCATACACTTTTGAATCTTACCTGTCACCAATACTAACTCCTTTATGCGAGTTACTTATTATATTATTTTGAAGTCCACCAGCATAACTTATAGCGAATTTACAGGAAAACTTAAAATCGAATTATGAACGTTAGTACTGGATTGATTAATGCTAATTCTACCAAGTCTCCTCCAAATTTCTTCAGTTGCTTTTGAAATTAGACCGAAAAAGGAACCTCGATTTTCATTTATAAAAAATATGCATATGTATTTGTATGTATAGATGAGATGTTCATCACTGACTAATATGTCAAACATATACCAATTTAGACTGTAAATAAGTTTTTCGATTATTTTTGTCTGAGAGCCTCTTGGAGCTTAAAAACTAAATTGCCCACACCTGCATAAACTCTTTCTTTTTTCATCAGAATCGTTAACGGTTGAGAAAGTATCTAGAAGGTTTACAACAAAAGATAATATTTCCTTCTCTAACGGTTGTTTCACACAGGTTTTTGTCATGACTGCGCCAAAGCCTAATATTTTTTCATCACACGACTGGGCTACCAATTTACACCAAATTTTATGTTACTAATATGTGTTCTAAAAGTGAAACAAATCTGATCATAAATATGATTTTTCTGGATAGCTCTAATCCCTGCGCCACCTATCGGAAGACAAACACACTGATCCTTCTAAAAACTTTTGCACAAAACCGCAATCAATGCGATTTTAAAATCTGGGAGAAAATGGTTCCCAATTGAATGATTATTGCGATTTTATATGTGTAAAAATGTAGGTGTATAAAATTCCATTACCTAATATACCTAATAGTAATAAAGGTGATTCTCTCGTAAGTGAACCGAATCACGAGGGGGAGAATGTTGCCGATTAAATCATTTAGAATTCTTCTATGTTTAAGTCTAATTTTTAACCGCAATAAAATCCTAATATTTGTAACAGTCGTACGCTAAAATGCAATCGTGTCTCGCATATGTACACGCCATTGATTTGACCGAACCATTTTGAATTTGACCGTTTGGCTTTTCAAAGACGTACGAGCACACGGATAAGTAAGTCGCGTTATAATTTTTCGCTATTCATATTGCATTTCAATTAATATAATTTTCAGATATTAAAACACATCTACATTCCGTATAAACGCACTAAGAGTAAACTAATAAACAAATACTTGTATCTTTCTTTATATATCCTTGCATTTTTTAATGACTTTAAGCATATTCGTCGCCGCCTCGTACGACCGACCTAAAGTTGCTATAGCGCCAGCAACAGGGACAATAATCCGAAGTACACTGCCGAAATAGTGTGACTTTGGAAATTTTACAGCATGTACTTAAGATACTTTCCCGCATCACCCAATCTTAATCCAATCGAGTTGTTCTGGGACGAACTTTCAATTAGGTTAAGGAAGTATATTAAATTAAATGAAATCAGCTGGCGAAAAATACAGCCAAAAGTTACATAAAAGTTAGTGCAATCCAGGCAAAATAGACTGAAAGTGGTAATAAAAAGAAAAGTGATGCAGTCTAGATACTTATTTAGGCTGTGTTTCACCAGATTCATTTAAGGGAAAATTACTTTAATTTTCGAATTTTTGGTTTCACCAATCAATTTTAATTTGTTTTTTATTTGATTTAAGTGACCTATGCTCTTCACTTAAATAAAAATTAAATCAGAATAACCACACTCAGAGATGTTACACGTTTAATCAGCTGATCAACGTACACACCACAATTTTGTGTATCTGCTGCTTACTTGTATACCAGCCCTGCTTTTACAACACAGCGTGACAAAGCTTTCAAAAGCTCTCCGTACAATTTATATAGGGCAGGCACAAAATGAAAGCTTTCGCTGGTCGAGTCTGTTTTCCAACCACTTTTTACTCACTTAAATAAAGATCTTATTGAAACTGAAAATAATTTAAATGAGAATTAAATAAGAAATTAAATTAAAGTTAATTTCCACTTAAATGAGTTTGGAGAAATGCAGCCTTATATTGTTTTCAATTACGTTTTAATTAAATGTAATAAAAAATGCCGAATACTTTTGTTCAGATGAAAACTGAGTTACCTTAATATATTGAATTATTTAAATTTAGTTTAAATAGTTGTAATAATTGAAATACATCGTTTTGTTCCTTGATATCTGGCCTTCCATTCCATTTTTCCAGAAATATATATTAATTGCTTTTTGTTCCTCTTTTAGACATATTTACTTAATTAGTATGATTTAATGCCGGTAACTTTTGTCGATGACTATGTATATCTACTAACTTACAAAATGTCATTTTTTTACAGCTGGTTAACTTGTCGGCCCGTCGAACAGTTACGCATAATTAAGATGTTATTAACATTTCAGGACAGATTACGTATTCCATGGCGTGGCGGATCTAAGCATGCCACATTGGGTAGCCTTATTCCCGTTGTTGCGATTCCATTACTTATTAGCTTAGCAGCAATCAATGCATATACCTGCATTATATTATTTTTAACAAGCTCTGTGATAATGTGTTATGCTTTCAATTACGTCCAGAGCAAAGCAATACGGACAAGTTTTTTCAGCATATGGGTGTTTTCATCATTGGTCTACTTGATAGTGTTGTTTGAATTCACTGTACCGCTTTTGGAACTACTCCCAGAAGAGAATTGGGCTTTAGTCGCACTCTCCATAATTTCATTGATTTGCTTTTATCAGACTCGTAAGCGAGCTATATTAAATCACGTCATACAGTTTGCTGGAACAGCAAATGGAGTACTCATCGTTACAGAAACAAGCGTCTCAGAGGAAGATAAGACGATAAAAGCAGCTCTACTGCTAGAACAGGACATGGAAGAAATACCATCTGATTGTGCGAACCGCGTTCAACCAAATGTTTGCTCAATCTGTAGTAAGTGTGTGCCGGCGCGAACTGTACATTGCTCAGTTTGCAGTGCTTGTATTAAGAGACACGACCACCACAGCTATTGGTTAAATTGCTGCATAGGAGAATCAAATCATCGTTTCATCATTTTTGGATTGTTATTTAGCACACTCGCATTATTATTGGGCGCTAATTTGACACTAACTGCTGTTTGTCATCCTTTTATAGCAGCAAATATATTACGACTGCACATATTGCTACCGGATGATTGCACCGAGGTTTTTGACATATACGAGTATGTCCAAAAAGTTACATGCTGATACAGTTTAAATAAAAATCTTGTTTATAATAGGTTCGGCTTAGCTTTTGTCATTGCTGCCTATGCTTTAATGATTGCTGCATACATCATGCTAATACTTGTGCGACAAATATATTTCATTTCGCGTGGAACATCATTACATGAAAGCAAAACAGAGGTGCGCGGGAATAATAAAACTTTGAAGTACAACTGGAGGAATTTTGTATTTTAGTAAGAAATATATAGTTACCTTAATATAGAAAGGCCCTAACTCACTTCCATTTTGAGTCCACATTTATACGAAATCTGTAAAATAGCTCACAATATATCTAATAGAAATTGAAAACAAATATTACAGCGTTAGATAAAATATTTTGTTTGATAAAAATCAGCACTTCGACGAAATTCGCAACCATAGAACTTTGCTTTTTACTAAATTTTCAAACTGTCTTTGAAAGAACGAAAATTTTAGATATGGCCTTTCTATATTATGGTAACGATATGTATGTCGTGAGTAAATATGTAAAACTAGCTGTACCCGGAGTGCGTTGTTGCGCCTCAAAATAAAGGGCGTTCCATAATTTACGCAAGGTTTAAATTAGATATTTATTTATTGGACTTACTTTAAAAATTAATTTTCAAAGTATAATATATGGCATCGAATAATCAGGTCCTGAGATGCCTGTTTAGCTTAGGTTTAGGTTTACATTTCCATATTTAAATATACTAGTATCGCCCAGTTGTCGAAATTCGACATCTTTTTTCATACACTTTTGAATTTTACCTGTCACCAATACTAACTCCTTTATGCGAATTACTTATTATATCATTTTGAAGTCCACCAGCATAACTTATAGCGAATTTACAGGAAAACTTAAAATCGAATTATGAACGTTAGTACTGGATTGATTAATGCTAATTCTACCAAGTCTCCTCCAAATTTCTTCAGTTGCTTTTGAAATTAGACCGAAAAAGGAACCTCGATTTTCATTTATAAAAAATATGCATATGTATTTGTATGTATAGATGAGATGTTCATCACTGACTAATATGTCAAACATATACCAATTTAGACTGTAAATAAGTTTTTCCATTATTTTTGTCTGAGAGCCTCTTGGAGCTTAAAAACTAAATTGCCCACACCTGCATAAACTCTTTCTTTTTTCATGAGAATCGTTAACGGTTGAGAAAGTATCTAGAAGGTTTACAACAAAAGATAATATTTCCTTCTCTTACGGTTGTTTCACACGGGTTTTTGTCATGACTGCGCCAAAGCCCAATATTTTTTCATCACACGACTGGGCTACCAAGTTACACCAAATTTTATGTTACTAATATGTGTTCTAAAAGTGAAACAAATCTGATCATAAATATGATTTTTTAGGATAGCTCTAATCCCTGCGCCACCTATCGGAAGACAAACACACTGATCCTTCTAAAAACTTTTGCACAAAACCGCAATCAATGCGATTTTAAAATCTGGGAGAAAATGGTTCCCAATTGAATGATTATTGCGATTTTATATGTGTAAAAATGTAGGTGTATAAAATTCCATTACCTAATATACCTAATAGTAATAAAGGTGATTCTCTCGTAAGTGAACCGAATCACGAGGGGGAGAATGTTGCCGATTAAATCATTTAGAATTCTTCTATGTTTAAGTCTAATTTTTAACTGCAATAAAATCCTAATATTTGTAACATTCGTACGCTAAAATGCAATCGTGCCTCGAATATGTACACGCCATTGATTTGACCGAACCATTTTGAATTTGACCGTTTGGCTTTTCAAAGACGTACGAGCACACGGATAAGTAAGTCGCGTTATAATTTTTCGCTATTCATATTGCATTTCAATTAATATAATTTTCAGATATTAAAACACATCTACATTCCGTATAAACGCACTAAGAGTAAACTAATAAACAAATACTTGTATCTTTCTTTATATATCCTTGCATTTTTTAATGACTTTAAGCATATTCGTCGCCGCCTCGTACGACCGACCTAAAGTTGCTATTGCGCCAGCAACAGAGACAATAATCCGAAGTACACTGCCGAAATAGTGTGACTTTGGAAATTTTACAGCGTTTCTCATGTACTTAAGATACTTTCCCGCATCACCCAATCTTAATCCAATCGAGTTGTTCTGGGACGAACTTTCAATTAGGATAAGGAAGTATATTAAATTAAATTAAATCAGCTGGCGAAAAATACAGCCAAAAGTTACATAAAAGTTAGTGCAATTCAGGCAAAATAGACTGAAAGTGGTAATAAAAAGAAAAGTGATGCAGTCTAGATACTTATTTAGGCTGTGTTTCACCAGATTCATTTAAGGGAAAATTACTTTAATTTTCGAATTTTTGGTTTCACCAATCAATTTTTATTTGTTTTTTATTTGATTTAAGTGACCTATGCTCTTCACTTAAATAAAAATTAAATCAGAATAACCACACTCAGAGATGTTACACGTTTAATCAGCTGATCAACGTACACACCACAATTTTGTGTATCTGCTGCTTACTTGTATACCAGCCCTGCTTTTACAACACAGCGTGACAAAGCTTTCAAAAGCTCTCAGTACAATTTATATAGGGCAGGCACAAAATGAAAGCTTTCGCTGGTCGAGTCTGTTTTCCAACCACTTTTTACTCACTTAAATAAAGATCTTATTGAAACTGAAAATAATTTAAATGAGAATTAAATAAGAAATTAAATTAAAGTTAATTTCCACTTAAATGAGTTTGGAGAAATGCAGCCTTATATTGTTTTCAATTACGTTTTAATTAAATGTAATAAAAAATGCCGAATACTTTTGTTCAGATGAAAACTGAGTTACCTTAATATATTGAATTATTTAAATTTAGTTTAAATAGTTGTAATAATTGAAATACATCGTTTTGTTCCTTGATATCTGGCCTTCCATTCCATTTTTCCAGAAATATATATTAATTGCTTTTTGTTCCTCTTTTAGACATATTTACTTAATTAGTATGATTTAATGCCGGTAACTTTTGTCGATGACTATGTATATCTACTAACTTACAAAATGTCATTTTTTTACAGCTGGTTAACTTGTCGGCCCGTCGAACAGTTACGCATAATTAAGATGTTATTAACATTTCAGGACAGATTACGTATTCCATGGCGTGGCGGATCTAAGCATGCCACATTGGGTAGCCTTATTCCCGTTGTTGCGATTCCATTACTTATTAGCTTAGCAGCAATCAATGCATATACCTGCATTATATTATTTTTAACAAGCTCTGTGATAATGTGTTATGCTTTCAATTACGTCCAGAGCAAAGCAATACGGACAAGTTTTTTCAGCATATGGGTGTTTTCATCATTGGTCTACTTGATAGTGTTGTTTGAATTCACTGTACCGCTTTTGGAACTACTCCCAGAAGAGAATTGGGCTTTAGTCGCACTCTCCATAATTTCATTGATTTGCTTTTATCAGACTCGTAAGCGAGCTATATTAAATCACGTCATACAGTTTGCTGTAACAGCAAATGGAGTACTCATCGTTACAGAAACAAGCGTCTCAGAGGAAGATAAGACGATAAAAGCAGCTCTACTGCTAGAACAGGACTTGGAAGAAATACAGCCAACTGATTGTGCGAACCGCGTTCAACCAAATGTTTGCTCAATCTGTAGTAAGTGTGTGCCGGCGCGAACTGTACATTGATCAGTTTGCAGTGCTTGTATTAAGATGCACGACCACCACAGCTATTGGTTAAATTGCTGCATAGGAGAATCAAATCATCGTTTCTACATTTTTGGATTGTTATTTAGCACACTCGCATTATTATTGGGCGCTAATTTGACACTAACTGCTGTTTGTCATCCTTTTATAGCAGCAAATATATTACGACTGCACATATTGCTACCGGATGATTGCACCGAGGTTTTTGACATATACGAGTATGTGCAAAAAGTTACATGCTGATACAGTTTAAATATGGGTGTGTTTAAGCCGCCGCTTAAACTTAATTCAGCGGCCGTGCGCGCATCCTGTGGCCGCAGCGGTGTGAAGTCCGAAAAATGATTAACGAGCGCGCACGGCCGCTTCCCATCATCGGGCCAAATGAGAGACCAGTCAGTTCAGCCAAAAACGTCGGACATCGCGCACGCGCCCTAGTAGTGGATGTTTAAATCTAAATATTTAATAAACACGCTCTGTACATACGCAGATAAACATTAATTTTTGTGCATAAATAAACACAAAAATATTTGTAATTATTATCCGGAACAAAAGTTTTTCCGTTATCGGTAAAAGTTTGTGTGTGTAAAGAGGTGAGTGCGAAGGGACCAATCGAGAAATATTCATGGTCCTTCGCAGCCGACCGTGGCCCAGCTCCTAGAAAAACTTATAGATAATAATACAAAATTTTCTAAAAATAAAATAAACGCGTATCGTGCGCCCGCTAAACAAAAAAAAAACTATTAACTAAGTGGAAAAACAATAAAAAAGTGCACGTATTTTGAAATATTTTCCTGCACCCCCTTTGACTACTAGCCAATTTGCTCCATTTGCAAATTATCTTATACNAAAAAAAACTGAGAAACTAAGTGCAAAAACAACAAACAAAAGTGTAAAAAGAGTGCACGTACATTTCGAAAACTCAAAAGTGAAAAATAAAATAAAATTTTGGAAAAAACAAATAAATAATTAAAATACTTATGTACATTTAAAAAACCAATCGAGTGAACAACATCATCATCAAACCAAACAAATTGGCCTACATACTTCAGCCAAGCAACCGCCACCAGCAGCCATCAACAACATCAGCAGCCATCAACAGCATAAGCGGCAACAACAACACAAGACACAAGAAGCCCCCAGGCAAAAAGGAGCAAAATCACATACACATAGACATAAATCAAGGATAGTAGTAAGTAGGCAAATTTTTAATTTCCTTAAAAATTTAAATAATATAACTTTCATATTCTTAAAAGTTATATTATTTCTAATAAACTGCCAACGGGCATACATACGTATA